>NC_141607.1:33504107-33725357 GCF_047967505.1 Dipteris shenzhenensis | reverse complement strand
ATTGACTCCCCATTGTCTTATTGCTCAATGTGATAGTCCCTTGCCAGGTGCCATCTGCATTAACTCCCTATTGTCTTGGCAAGCAGGTACCCTTGGGTGACATCCAGTGCATATTTTGACTCTCATTTGACATAGGAGGTGATGACTCTGATTATAATTGTCTTGGATTGGCTTCTTGCCTAGTACCCAAATAAAATCCTTCAATGGACTTCAATACAAAGCTTTAATCATGGACATTCTTCATTTGCACTGACTCCTTCTACTTCCTCCATAGCGAGCATCCTTAAAAATTCGTGTATATGCAAAATAGTTTGCTGTGGTATTTTTATTTTTCCTTCTACCTCATATCCCATGTGCTTCTTTGATTTCTTTGCCCTTGAATGCCAAGACACTATGATTGTCTCCGTCGAAACTTGAGAGACCGCTTCATCATTTGGGACCCGCTCCTTCATTGTACAATTAGTATACAATGTGTTGTTATCCATATTCTCCTTCCTGCCCTTTGGCTCATACCATACCACTGTAAATGTTGTAGCTCTCCCTTGGTCATCTCTTTGCACATCAACTACTTTTGCAACCCAAAACTTTACATTCTCATATTCATCATCCGATGGCCGAACCACAACAAAACAATCGACCTCTATATCTACTTGTGGCATAAACTCTCTCTTCTTCAGTCCACAATATGGACGTGGGAGTAATGATACAAATTCATTTTCAAAGATTGGAGCTGGGCGCAAATCGTTATGAACATTTGGCCAAAACATATTGCATTCTTTCTTGACATCCTTTGAGTCTTGCATTCTCTCAAGGTCCTTTATTAAATTTCGTGTCTTGTTAATTACAGTGGTAGTGTGTTCTCTCCAAGTAGGCTTCGAATCAAGATATCTCTGGAGCATTTCCTCTTTATATGTAATAAATGCTTCTAATCCTTCTATTTCACAGTTAGACCTCTCATTGAATTCTTGTATAGGAGCCCATGTTGGATACCTTTCCTTGCTAGGAATTGAAATTAAGAGACTGTAAGGTTCTTCAGGTTCCCATTTTGTAGCATGAGAATACTGTTGCCATTGCATTAAAGGTTTTTCATCTTTAAAAAAAAAACGAAAGTAGTGTGGATTGGTACCACCTGTTTGTATGAAAGGTAGAATGAAGCTCTTCCAATCATACATTCTTTCGAGCCTCTCACATACTGTACTTTCCTTACGTCCACCAACTTGCCTGCCACATCTTCTTACCAAGTCATCTATTGTCTCCACATCCTTGCATTTAAGCTCCCTTGAGACTATGCTAAAAACCTGATCGATATCCTCATGTGTATGCCCAACATACAAAAATCCACATTCGACCTCATTGAAGATTCGATGAGCAACTAGCATGGAGCAGAATGCAAACATGAGTACATTCTTATTTTCTCGCCAGCAATTATCAGCTTGTATTCTCAAAGTCGGTGGTAGGCGACCTTTTTCTGCATGTATATTGCGAATTGCCTTCATAATAGATGTTACAACTTGATTGCTATCATGTAGATGCAAGGAATCAATCCATATATCTGCAAAGAACTTAATTCCATGCACTAACACTCCACATAGATGTGTCTTTAGAAAGTGCTTTCCTTGTAATTAAGGTGGAGTGGCAACAAAACAAGGCAATGTTGTTGTATTCTGATCCATGCCATCTACAATAAGGCACATGTAGTCATCCGGATGCGAAATAGCTTGCTCCTTCCAAAATGCATATTTTTGTCTGGAATGTCGAATAAGGTCATGATGAGATTTTTCGGTTTTTTTTGTATAATTCCCTTTGATTTGGACATGTTGCACTCTCAATCGCTCGCTTTAAATCATCACAGACATAGTATTTTCACCATCGGATATGCTTTGCATGGTCGATGACGCATTATACACCATTTTTTCCCGAGTGATATGCACATCCGCAAAAAAACATGCCCTTAGGTGTGTTATCTGACCAAGTACTTATCGGATGGGTGTGCCTCTTTGAGAACATTCCAATACCACCTAGGTTGAGGCGTACGAAAAGTGTTGTGCCCATCGAATATCCTTTGCATGGTCTATCGAGCATTAAATACTATTTTTGCTCTAGTGTCATGCACATCCGTAAACAAACATGCTGCTAGGTATGTTATCCGATCAAGCACTTATGGGATGGGCATGCCACTTTGCATGTAAGTCAATTCCACCTAGTTTAAGGTGTGTGCAAAGTATTGTGCCCATCGAATATGCTTTGCATTGTTGATCAAGCATAAAACGCCGTTTTTGCCTTAGTGTCATGCACAACCATGAAAAAACACGGTCCTAGGTGTGTTATTCAAACAAGGACTTATCGGATGGGGGCTCCACTTTGCACGCAAGTTTGTTTCAACTACGTTGACGTGCGTGCAAAGTATTGTCACCATCGGATATGCTTTACATGGTCCATCACGCCTTATACACCATTTTTTCTCTAGTGATATGCACATCCACAAAAAAACACGCCCTTAGGGTGTTATCTGACAAAGTACTTATCGGATGGGTGTGCCTCTTTGAGAACATTTCAATACCACCTAGGTTGAGGCGTACAAAAAGTGTTGTGCCCATCGGATATCCTTTGCATGGTCGATCGAGCATTAAATACTAATTTTGCTCTAGTGTCATGCACATCCGTAAAAAACACGCTGCTAGGTATGTTATCCGATCAAGCACTTATGGGATGGGAGTGCCACTTTGCATGTAAGTCAATTCCACCTAGTTGAAGGTTTGTGCAAAGTATTGTTCCCATCAGATATGCTTTGCATTGTCGATCAAGCATAAAACACCGTTTTTCCCTTTGTGTCATGCACAACCATGAAAAAACACGGTCCTAAGTGTGTTAATCAAACAAGTACTTATCAGATGGGGGCTCCACTTTGCACGCAAGTCTGTTTCAACTACGTTGAGATGCGTGCAAAGTATTGTCACCATCGGATATGCTCTACATGGTCGATTATGCATTATACAATGTTTTTCCCGTAGTGATATGCACATCCGCAAAAAAACATGCCCTTAGGTATGTTTTTTGACCAAGTACTTTTCGGATGGGTGTGCCTCTTTGAGAACATTTCAATACCACCTAGGTTAAGGTATAGGAAAAGTATTGTGCCCATCGGATATGCTTTGCATGGTCGATCGAGCATTAAATACCATTTTTGCCTTAGTGTCATGCACATCCGTAAAAAAACACGCTGCTAGGTATGTTATCCGATCAAGCACTTATGCCATGGGAATGCCACTTTGCATGTAAGTTAATTCCACCTAGTTGAAGGTGTGTGCAAAGTATTGTGCCCATCGGATATGCTTTGCATTGTCGATCAAGCATAAAACACCATTTTTGCCTCAGTGTCATGCACAACCATATAAAAACACGGTCCTAGGTGTGTTATTCAAACAAGTACTTATCGGATGGGGGCTCCACTTTGTACGCAAGTCTGTTTCAACTATGTTGAGGTGCGTGCAAAGTATTGTCACCATCGGATATGCTTTGCATGGTCGATCACGCATTATACACCATTTTTTCCCTAGTGATATGCACATCCGCAAAAAAACACGCCCTTAGGTGTGTTATCTCACCAAGTACTTATCAGATGGGTGTGCCTCTTTGAGAAAATTTCAATACCACCTAGGTTGAGGCGTACGAAGAGTGTTCTACCCATCGGATCTCCTTTGCATGGTCGATCGAGCATTAAATACTATTTTTGCTCTAGTGTCATGCACATCCGTAAAAAAACATGCTGCTAGGTATGTTATCCGATCAAGCACTTATGGGATGGGTGTGCCACTTTGCATGTAAATCAATTCCACCTAGGGTAAGGTGTGTGCAAAGTATTGTGCCCATCGAATATGCTTTGCATTGTCGATTAAGCATAAAGCACCGTTTTTGCCTTAGTGTCATGCACAAGCATGAAAAAACACAGTCCTAGGTGTGTTATTCAAACAAGTACTTATCGGATGGGGGCTCCACTTTGCACGCCAGTCTGTTTCAACTACGTTGAGGTGCATGCAAAGTATTGTCACCATTGGATATGCTTTGGATGGTCGATCATGCATTATACACCATTTTTTCTCGAGTGATATGCACATCCGCAAAAAAACACGCCCTTAGGTGTGTTATCTGACCAAGTACTTATCGGATGGGTGTGCCTCTTTGAGAAAATTCCAATACCACCTAGGTTGAGGTGTAGGAAAAGTGTTGTTCCCATCGGATATTCTTTGCATGATCGATCCAGCAATAAATACTAATTTTGCTCTAGTGTCATGCACATCAGTAAAAAAACACGCTGCTAGGTATGTTATCTGATCAAGCACTTATGGGATGGGAGTTACACTTTGCAGGTAAGTCAATTCCACCTAGTTGAAGGTGTGTGCAAAGTATTGTGCCCATCGGATATGCTTTGCATTGTCGATCAAGCATAAAACACCGTTTTTGCCTTAGTGTCATGCACAACCATGAAAAAACACGACCCTAAGTGTGTTAATTAAACAAGTACTTATCGGATGGGTGCTCCACTTTGCATGCAAGTCCGTTTCAACTATGTTGAGGTGTTTTCAAAGTATTGTCACCATCGGATATGATTTGCATGGTCGATCACGCATTATACACAGTTTTTTCCCTAGTGATATGCACATCCGCAAAAAAACACACCCTTAGGTGTGTTATCTGACCAAGTACTTATCGGATGGGTGTGCCTCTTTGAGAACATTTCAATACCACCTAGGTTGCAGTGTAGGAAAAGTGTTGTGCCCATCGGATATCCTTTGCATGGTCGATCGAGCATTAAATACTATTTTTGCTCTAGTGTCATGCACATCCGTAAAAAAAACAGGCTGCTAGGTGTGTTATCCGATCAAGCACTTATGGGATGGGTGTGCCACTTTGCATGTAAGTCAATTCCACCTAGTTGAAGGTATGTGCAAAGTATTGTGCCCATCGTATATGCTTTGCATTGTCGATCAAGCATAAAACACTGTTTTTGCCTTAGTGTCATGCACAACCATGAAAAAACACGGTCCTAAGTGTGTTAATCAAACAAGTACTTATCGGATGGGGGCTCCACTTTGCACGCAAGTCCGTTTCAACTACTACGATTGGATATGCTCTGCATGGTCGATTACACATTATACAACGTTTTTCCCATAGTGATATGCACATCCACAAAAAAACACGCCCTTAGGTATGTTATCTGACCAAGTACTTATCGGATGGGTGTGCCTCTTTAAGAACATTTCAATACCACCGAGGTTAAGGCATAGGAAAAGTATTGTGCCCATCACTTTGTACACAAGTTCGTTTCAACTAGGTTGAGGTGCATGCAAAGTATTGTCACCATCGGATATGCTTTGCATGGTCGATCACGCATTATACACCATTTTTTCCCTAGTGATATGGACATCCGCAAAAAAACACGCCATTAGGTGTGTTATCTGACCAAGTACTTATCGGATGGGTGTGCCTCATTGAGAACATTTCAATACCACTTAGGTTGAGGCATACAAAAAGTGTTGTGCCCATCGGATATCCTTTGCATGGTCGATCGAGCATTAAATACTATTTTTGCTCTAGTGTCATGCACATCCGTAAAAAAACACGCTGCTAGGTATGTTATGTGATCAAGCACTTATGGGATGGGTGTGCCACTTTGCATGTAAGTCAATTCTACCTAGTTGAAAGTGTGTGCAAAGTATTGTTCCCATCGGATATGCTTTGCATTGTCAATCAAGCATAAAACACCGTTTTTGCCTTAGTGTCATGCATAACCATGAAAAAACACGGTCCTAGGTGTGTTATTCAAACAAGTACTTATCGGATGGGGGCTCCACTTTGCACGCAAGTCTGTTTCAACTATGTTGAGGTGCGTGCAAAGTATTGTCACCATCGGATATGCTTTGCATGGTCGATCACACATTATACACCATTTCTTCCCGAGTGATATGCACATCCGCAAAAAAACACGCCCTTAGGTGTGTTATCTGACCAAGTACTTATCGGATGGGTGTGCCTCTTTGAGAACATTCCAATACCACCTGGGTTGAGGTGTACAAAAGGTTTTGTCCCATCGGATATCCTTTGCATGATCGATCGAGCAATAAATACTATTTTTGCTCTAGTGTCATGCACATCCGTAAAAAAACACGCTGCTAGGTATGTTATCCGATCAAGCACTGATGGGATGGGAGTGCCACTTTGCATGTAAGTCAATTCCACCTAGTTGAAGGTGTGTGCAAAGTATTGTGCCCATAGGATATGCTTTGCATTGTCGATCAAGCATAAAACACCGTTTTTGCCTTAGTGTCACGCACAACTATGAAAAAACACGGTCCTAAGTGTGTTAACTAAACAAGTACTTATCGGATGGGGGCTCCACTTTGCACGCAAGTCCGTTTCAACTACTTTGAGGTGCATGCAAAGTATTGTCACCATCGGATATGATTTGCATGGTCGATCACGCATTATACACCATTTTTTCCCTAGTGATATGCACATCCGCAAAAAAACATGCCCTTAGGTGTGTTATCTGACCAAGTACTTATCGGATGGGTGTGCCTCTTTGAGAACATTTCAATACCACCTAGGTTGCAGTGTAGGAAAAGTGTTGTGCCCATCGGATATCCTTTGCATGGTCGATCGAGCATTAAATACTATTTTTGCTCTAGTGTCATGCACATCCATAAAAAAAACACATTGCTAGGTATGTTATCTGATCAAGCACTTATGGGATGGGTGTGCCACTCTGCATGTAAGTCAATTCCACCTAGTTGAAGGTGTGTGCAAAGTATTGTGCCCATTGGATATGCTTTGCATTGTCGATCAGGCATAAAACACTCTTTTTGCCTTAGTGTCATGCACAACCATGAAAAAACACAGTTCTAAGTGGGTAACTAATCAAACTAGTACTTATCGGATGGGGGTCCAGTTTGCACGCAAGTCTGTTTCAACTACGTTGGGATGCGTGCAAAGTATTGTCACCATCGGATATGCTCTGCATGGCCGATTACGCATTATACAACGTTTTTCCCGTAGTGATATGCACATCCACAAAAAAACATGCCCTTAGGTATGTTATCTGACCAAGTACTTATCGGATGGGTGTGCCTATTTGAGAACATTTCAATACCACCTAGGTTAAGGTATAGGAAAAGTATTGTGCCCATCGGATATGCTTTGCATGGTATATCGAGCATTAAATACCATTTTTGCCTGTGTCATGCACATCCGTAAAAAAATACGCTGCTAGGTATGTTATCCGATCAAGTACTTATGCGATGGGAATGCCACTTTGCATGTAAGTCAATTCCACCTAGTTGAAGGGTGTGTGCAAAGTATTGTGCCCATTGGATATGCTTTGCATTGTCGATCAAGCATAAAACAATGTTTTTGCCTTTGTGTCATGCACAACCATATAAAAACACGACCGTAGGCATGTTATTCAAATAAGTACTTATCGGATGGGGGCTCCACTTTGCATGCAAGTCCGTTTCAACTATGTTGAGGTGCATGCAAAGTATTGTCACCATCGGATATGCTTTACATGGTCGATCACGCATTGTACACCATTTTTTCCCTAGTGATATGGACATCCACAAAAAAACACTCCCTTAGGTGTGTTATTTGACCAAGTACTTATCCGATGGGTGTGCCTCTTTTAGAAGATTTCAATACCACCTAGGTTGAGGCGTACAAAAAGTGTTGTGCCCATCGGATATCCTTTGCATGGTCGATCGAGTATTAAATACTATTTTTGCTCTAGTGTCATGCACATCCATAAAAAAACACGGTGCTAGGTATGTTATCCAATCAAGCACTTATGGGATGGGCGTGCCACTTTGCATGTAAGTCAATTCCACCTAGTTGAAGGTGTGTGCAAAGTATTGTGCCCATCGGATATGCTTTGCATTGTTGAACAAGCATTAAACACTGTTTTGGCCTTAGTGTCATGCACAATCGTCAAAAAACGCGGTCCTAGATGTGTTATTCGACTAAGTACTTATGGGATGGGCACACCACTTTGCATGTAAGTCAGTAATACCTAGGTTGAGATGTGTACAAAGTAGTGTGATGATCGCATATGCGTTGCATTGTCGATTAAGCATAAATCGGCATTTTTGCCTTAGTGTCATGGACAACAACCAATAAAAAACATGGTCCTAGGTGTGATATTCTAAAAAGTACTTATTGAATGGGCGTTCCACTTTGCATGGAATACCATACCATCGCTTTTGAGGCACGTGCAAAGTATTGTGCCCATCGGATATGCTGTACATGGTGGATTGAGTATTAAATACCGTTTTTGGCCTTGGTGTCATGTACAACCGTCAAAAAACACGATCGTAGGTGTATTTTTCAAACAAGTACTTATCGGATGGGGATGCCACTTTGCACACAAGTCAATACTGCCTAGGTTGAGAAACGTGCAAAGTCTTGTGTCCATTGGATATGCTTTGCATAGTCGATCTCACATGATACACCATTTTGTTCCTAGTGTTATGCACAATCGTCATAAAATACGTTTTGAGGTGTGTTATCCGAACAAGTACTTATGGGATGGGTGCACCACTTTGTATGCAAGTCAATACAACTAGGTTGAGGCGTGTACAAAGTTTTGTGCCCATCGGAGAAATGTAGATGCGATAATATTAGAAAATTCTCGGTATGTGTATATGTGTGTGTGTGTGGCAAACAATTTTGATACAACAAAGTAAACACCTAGTGCACAAATTATGCACTTCATACCTTGAGTAAATAAGCTTGTTGATGAGGATAAATACGCCCTTGAATAAAAGCATAGTTGTTGTATGACCACAATAGGATCGCTTTGACACCTGTGATTTTGCCCACATGTAAGTTTGCAAATAGTATAAAAAATCATATAATAATATATTAATAGTTTGCAAATGTGTATAGCAAGTGAGTAATGGGAAGTGGAAATGGGAGTGAGGAGGAAGGAGTGGAATGGGACAGGGAAGTAATAGGGGTGTATGATAATAAGTATAAAAAATAGTATAATAATATATTAATAGTTTTCAAATGGCAAGTGAGTAATGGGAAGTGGAAGTGAGAGTGGGGAGGGAAGAATGGAATGGGAGAGGGGAAGGTAATAGGGGAGTAGGATAATGAGGGAGTGAAATGAGTGAGGGAGTTAATAGGGGATGAAAAAGAGGAGGGTGAGATGGGGAAATATGGGATTTTGGGAAATGGGAGGAGCATGGGACGTGGTGGAAATGTGGGATGGGAGTAGTGGCAATGGGGAGGAAGAAGAAATGGATGGATGGGGGGAGGGCTAATGGAAGATTGGGATGAGGGATGGGGGTCCAATGGGAGAGGGGGAGTAATGGGAGCCAATGGGAGAGGGGATAAATGAAAAGCCAATAGGAGAGAGGGGAGGCATGGAAAGCCAATAGGAGAGGAGGAGGAAAACCTAATTTTTCTTATATATAGTCTTCCTTCTTCATTCATTCTCCCCTCATTTCATTCATTGAAGTAAGAAAGCAAGGACGATCAAGAAAGCAAGGAAGGAAGAGCAAGAAAGCAAGAAAGAGCAAACTTACAAACTTTTTCCAGGTACTTGCAAATTTTTTTGATTAATTCTTTATCTAGATTTTTTTTTTAAAATTTAAAGAGAGAGGAACTAGAGAGAGAAAGGTTTAGGGGAGGAGAAGAAGAGGATGGAGGGGCTGGAGGGAAGGGAGGAGGAAGGGAGGGAGAGGCGGGGGCGGGAGTAGAGGGGGGAAAGGAGGAGGGAAGGGGGGCGGGGGGGGAAGGGGGGGGCTGGGACAGTAGTCTCCCCTAGAGGGGGGGAAGGGGGGCGGGGGGGGGAAGGGGGGAGGAGGGGGGTTGGCGGAAGGGGGGGAGGGGGGGGGGACTGGCGGGGGGGGAAGGGGGGAGGGGGGGCTGGCAGCCGCGGCCGCCAGCCCGTGGAGTGGGGAAGGGGGGGGTGGGGGTGAAGGGGGGGAGGGGAAAGGGGGTGGGAGGGCTGGCGGCCACGGCCGCCAGCCCAGGGGAAGGGGGGGTGGGGAAGAGGGGGGGAAAGGGGGGGTGGGGAAGAGGGGAGGGGGGGAAGGGCTGAGAGGGGGGGGGCCGGGGGGTTGGCGGCTGCGGCCGCCAACCCGGGGGAAGGGGGGAGGGGGGGGAGAGGGGGCGGGGAAGGGGGGGGCGGGGGTGAGGGGGGGGGAGGGGGAAGGGGGTGGGAGGGGCTAGCGGCCGCAGCCGCCAGCCCAGGCGAAGGGGGGAAAGGGGGGGTGGGGAAGAGGGGGGGGGGAAGGGCTGAGAGGGGGGGGCTGGGGGGCTGGTGGCCATGACCGCGAGCCTGGGGAAGGGGGGAGGGGGGGGAGAGGGGGCGGGGAAGGGGGGGCGGGGGTGAAGGGGGGGAGGGGGAAGGGGGTGGGAGGGGCTGGCGGCCGCAGCCACCAGCCCGGGGGAAGGGGGGGAAGGGGGGGTGCGAGAGGGGGGGTGTGAGGGGGTGCGAGAGGGGGGGAAGGGCTGGCGGTGCCAGCCCGTGGAGGGGGGGCGGAGGTGAAGTGGCGGGAGGGGGAAGGGGGTGCGAGGGGGGGGCGGGGGTGAAGGGGCGGGAGGGGGAAGGGGGTGCGAGGGGGGGGAAAGGGCTGGCGGCCGCAGCCGCCAGCTTGTGGAACAGGGGGCGGGGGTGAAGGGGGGGATGGGAAAGGGGGTGGGAGGCCGCCAGCCCGGGGGAAGGGGGGGTGGGCAAGAGGGGGGGGAGGGCTGAGAGGGGGGGGGCTAGGGGGCTGGCGGCCACGGCCGCCAGCTCGGGGGAAGGGGGGAGGGGGAAGGGGGGGTGGAGAAGAGGGAGGGGGGAAGGGCTAAGAGGGGGGGGGCTGGGGGGCCGACAGCCCAGGGGAAGGGGGGAGGGGGGGGAAGGGGGGGGCGGGGGTGAAGGGGGGGGAGGGGGAAGGGGGTGGGAGGGGCAGCCCGAGGGAAGGGGGGGGGAGGGGGGGTGGGGAAAGGGGGGGGGAGGGGGGGTGGGGAAAGGGAGGGGGAGGGCTGGCGGCCGCGACCGCCAGCGCGTGGAGGGGGGGAAGGGGGGTGGGGAAGAGGGGGGGAGGGCTGAGAGGGGGGGCTGGCAGCCGCGGCCGTGGTCGCCATCCCGAGGGAAGGGGGGAGGGGGGGAAGGGAGGGGGGCAGGGGTGAAGGGGAGGGAGGGGGAAGGGGGTGGGAGGGGCTGGCAGTCGCGGCCGCCAGCCCGGGGGTAGGGGGGAGGGGGGGTGGGGAAGGGGGGGAGGGCTGGCAGCCGCAGCCGCAGCCGCCAGCGCGTGGAGGGGGGGGAAGGGGGGGTGGGGAAGAGGGGGGGAAGCCAGCCCAGGGGAAGGGGGGAGGGGGGGTTCGTGGCTGCGGCCACCAGCCCGGGGGAAGGGGGGGGAAGGGCTGCGCGTGGAGGGGGGGGGAAGGGTTGGGGAAGAGGGGGGGTGGGGAAGAGGGGGGGGGAAGGGAGAAGAGTAGGGAGCGGGAGGGGAGGGGAGGGGAGGGGGGAGGGGTCGAGGGAGGGGCAGAGGGGGGGAGGGGTTCTGGCAGCGGAGGGAGGGGAGGGGAGGGGAGGAGGGGAGGGGAGGGCGGGGTCGAGGGGGGGAGGGAGGGGGGGAGGAGAGCGGAAGGAGAGAGAGAGAGAGAGAGAGAGAGAGAGAGAGAGAGGGAGAGGAGAGGAGCACAACAACACAAAGCAACTATAGACGCGCTTGGTAGACGCGCAAAATAGCGGGTGCATCTATAGGCATTGCTTTAGTAGAGGAATTACGGGAGCATCTAAATGCGCATCTAAAAGCTCGTTTATTTGCGTGTAAATTACTGCGTCTACGTGCGCGTCTAACCTGAGAAAATACGAGCCCGTCTAACATCCCGTTTATTAGCGTGTCTATTTGCGCGTTTATTTGCACATTTACACTGAGAATCAGACGCGCATTTAGACGCGTAAATAGACGCAAACCAGAGAATACAGAAAGTGAAATTTTGGTGTACATCATTGCTTTCCAAACATTGCCCATGATTACCAAAGCACATAATTTTTTGCAAGCCCACATATACAAGAATTAAGTGAGATGAGGAGAATGAGACAATATGTAAAATAGTTTTGCTAATATCAATTATGGGGCTACGGTTCAATCTCGCCCTCAATGAGATCAACCCTTGCCAAACTATCTACTTCAAAATCCAAACAAGTGTTTAGATCTACAAATACATTCAACCCACTACTACTTGTGCCACTCATGTGCTCATCGAAATCAGCATCTCGAATGGTAGGCTCGTCCTCATGGGTAATGGCCTCAATATCTGTATCTCCTATCTCATGATCATCCTCCTCTCTTGTATCACGGTCATCATCACGTCCATGGCCATGATTATCCTCCATACGCTCCATATTAGTAAATGTACTATACATCACTTTGGAACGTGGCATAATAGGTATGACATGCCACCATCTATTATTATCCACCATTGGTTGATAGACAACCTAATTCAAACACAAATACAATCATGTTACTTTTCTTGCATCAAATATTTAAAAGCGAGTATTTTTATATGTGTGCACAGTACCTGTTCACATTGTTGCGGTAGTACTAGTGTGTCCTTCCTACTTTGCCAAAACTTTGTGGAGTCAATAGTTACAAAGCCACTTGCATGGCGTTTGATTGTTGCATTAGGGCCTCTTTCCACCACGTCCTTAAACCACTTTACATCCAAAACATACACAAAGAAGCGTCAAAAGTCAAGCATAATAATATCTTGGATTATGCCACAATAATCATCCATGGCTCCATTGGCTCCCTCAAAGCTAGCAATGACACCGCAATCTTGTGTGTTTCTCTTATCATCAATCCGTTGTGTTCGAAAATGCTTGCCCTCACACCATATAGCATTGAACATAGTGCACTACACCAAGAAAAAATCAATTAAATAAGCAATCTAAATTATTGAAAGCTCCTAACTTATTTATAACATTCTATATACCGACCTTGCTCATGCATCCCCTAGCATACTCCCATTCTTCCATTGTGATATGCATCCCCTCATCTTTCTCTGCTTTCTCCATTTCATCAAGTAGTGAATATCCTTTGGAAGTGCTCTTAGATGCTGAGGGTATGGCACAGAGATCCGTGGTGTGTACGAAAGAGGGCCCTTTCTTCTTGTCTTCTTGCCTTTGCATCCTCGTATCTTGTCACCCATCTTTTCATCACATCACTATTAAGCACGCAAAAGAGGTTGATACTATTATGCAACTCCGTGTCTATTACTTTGTTGCGTCCTTTCCCTTGAGGCACAATAGAGGTCATCCTTAGGTCTTCATCATCTCTCCATAGTCGTGGGAGAGAGCTATCCACATCCACAAGAAACTCAGAAATATATACAAGTGACTCTTGTACCAACCAACCCTCAGCCATGCTACCTTCGGGTCTTGCATTTTGTCTCACAAAGCCCTTCAAGGTCTTCATGAAGCGCTCGAGGAAGAACAACCATCGTGCATGTATAGTACCGCATATAGCAATCTCATCCACCAAATGCACTATGAGATGTAGTTGGCTTGTGAGAATAGAACGTGGAAATGTCTCCACTAAACAAACCGCCTCCACTGACATAACTCGGCATTCTCAAGCATGGTGGGATCTATTTCCTTTGAGCTCACATACCTCACAAGCTCGCCCATCTTGTAAATACAATCTTTCACGTCCTTCGATGCACTATGTGAAATGCTAGTAGGTAGTATGAACTGAACCCGCGAGGAGGTGGTTGATTAGTTGCTTATAGCTATTCACTCACAAATTTGAAAGGAAAAAGATATTATGCACATAAAATACTTACTTGGAGCATCTTGTGCCAATCATGAGATTTCAAGCCATATAATTGCTCTACACCTCTTTTCTTGCTCTTTGTAAAGGCTCCCTTCAAACACCTCATGCATCCAGTGGGAGTACGAATTGTAGTAATAGCGTGCTTCACCGTCGCCATCTCTAGCTTTGATAACATCCACGGTGCACGAGGTAAAAAAACACGCCCATTTGGTCTCTCTTGAGGCCAAGCTTCACGCATCCTCCCTGTGGTACGTAGATCCTCCCTTATGCCTGCCAAATCTCGTGTCCCATTCAAATGCTCCCAAATGGTAGATGCTACATTCTTGAAGATATGCATGGGATCAAGCAGGTGATTGATCTTGAGGTGGGACCAATATGGTAAACGATAAAAGATGGAGTATCTAAACAAAATAAAGTGTTAGCATGCAATCTTTACTTTCAGCCAATATAGCCAATCTTTACTTCCAGCCAATAGTTACAAACCCTTACCGGCTCATGCCAAGTGGTGGAGGAGTCGTGGAACCGTCCCAAATTCTCATCCAATCTCCCGCGGTGAGTGATTGTGGGAGGACTTCATTCCAAGGGGCAACATATCTAGGATGATCAGGTGGGAGAAATCGATGGTGATTCTCATAGATGACCTTATTCAATGCGTCTACCCATGAGGCAACTAGCGAAGGACCACAAACAGGACATGCATGGTAACCCGATGTAGTGAGACCTGAACAATAGATGCAATTAAGAGTGGAAGGTGGGTTTAGGGTGCCACATCCTTTGCCTATTCATAATTAAAAATGCAATGCTTACCTGAACACTCGCCATAGCTTGGGAAGTCATGCATCGTCCACATCAAGACTGCTTTTTGCAGTTGAAGTCTTGTGACGAGGGAGGCCTGCTCACATCATGCACCTCAATGTGGCGTGTCTAAAGGCACGTCTAAAAGCTTTGCAGTTAAACTCTGTGGCGCATCTAAAGGCGCGAGGGGGGGGCAGAGGGGGGGAGGGGTTCTGGCAGCGGAGGGAGGGGAGGGGAGGGTGGGGTCGAGGGGGGAGGGGAGCGGAAGGAGAGAGAGAGAGAGAGAGAGAGAGAGAGAGAGAGAGGGAGAGGAGAGGAGCACAACAACACAAAGCAACTATAGACGCGCTTGGTAGACTCGCAAAATAGCGGGTGCATCTATAGGCATTGCTTTAGTAGAGGAATTACGGGAGCGTCTAAATGCGCATCTAAAAGCTCGTTTATTTGCATGTAAATTACCGCGTCTACGTGCGCATCTAACCTGAGAAAATACGGGCCCGTCTAACATCCCGTTTATTAGCGCGTCTATTTGCGCATGTATTAGCGTGTTTATTTGCACATTTACACTGAGAATCAGATGCGCATTTAGACGTGTAAATAGACGCAAACCAGAGAATACAGAAAGTGAGATTTTGGTGTACATCATTGCTTTCCAAACATTGCCGATGATTACCAAAGCACATAATTTTTTGCAAGCCCACATATACAAGAATTAAGTGAGATGAGGAGAATGAGACAATATTTAAAATAGTTTTGCTAATATCAATTATGGGGCTACGGTTCAATCTCGTCCTCAATGAGATCAACCCTTGCCAAACTATCTACTTCAAAATCCAAACAAGTGTTTAGATCTACAAATACATTCAACCCACTACTACTTGTGCCACTCATGTGCTCATCGAAATCAGCATCTCGAATGGTAGGCTCGTCCTCACGGGTAATGGCCTCAATATCTGTATCTCCTATCTCATGATCATCCTCCTCTCTTGTATCACGGTCATCATCACGTCCATGGCCATGATCATCCTCCATACGCTCCATATTAGTAAATGTACTATACATCACTTTGGAACGTGGCATAATAGGTATGACATGCCACCATCTATTATTATCCACCATTGGTTGATAGACAACCTAATTCAAACACAAATACAATCATGTTACTTTTCTTGCATCAAATATTTAAAAGCGAGTATTTTTATATGTGTGCACAGTACCTGTTCACATTATTGCGGTAGTACTAGTGTGTCCTTCCTACTTTGCCAAAACTTTGTGGAGTCAATAGTTACAAAGCCACTTGCATGGCGTTTGATTGTTGCATTAGGGCCTCTTTCCACCACGTCCTTAAACCACTTTACATCCAAAACATACACAAAGAAGCGTCGAAAGTCAAGCATAATAATATCTTGGATTATGCCACAATAATCATCCATGGCTCCATTGGCTCCCTCAAAGCTAGCAATGACACCACAATCTTGTGTGTTTCTCTTATCATCAATCCGTTGTGTTCGAAAATGCTTGCCCTCACACCATATAGCATTGAACATAGTGCACTACACCAAGAAAAAATCAATTAAATAAGCAATCTAAATTATTGAAAGCTCCTAACTTATTTATAACATTCTATATACCGACCTTGCTCATGCATCCCCTAGCATACTCCCATTCTTCCATTGTGATATGCATCCCCTCGTCTTTCTTTGCTTTCTCCATTTCATCAAGTAGCCAATCCACATGAATATCCTTTGGAAGTGCTCTTAGATGCTGAGGGTATGGCACATGAGATTCGTGGTGTGTACGAAAGAGGGCCCTTTCTTCTTGTCTTCTTGCCTTTGCATCCTCGTATCTTGTCACCCATCTTTTCATCACATCACTATTAAGCACGCAAAAGAGGTTGATACTATTATGCAACTCCGTGTCTATTACTTTGTTGCATCCTTTCCCTTGAGGCACAATAGAGGTCATCCTTAGGTCTTCATCATCTCTCCATAGTCGTGGGAGAGAGCCATCCACATCCACAAGAAACTCAGAAATATGTACAAGTGACTCTTGTACCAACCAACCCTCGGCCATGCTACCTTCGGGTCTTGCATTTTGTCTCATGAAGCCCTTCAAGGTCTTCATGAAGCGCTCGAGGAAGAACAACCATCGTGCATGTATAGTACCACATATAGCAATCTCATCCACCAAATGCACTATGAGATGTAGTTGGCTTGTGAGAATAGAACGTGGAAATGTCTCCACTAAACAAACCGCCTCCATTGACATAACTCGAGCATTCTCAAGCATGGTGGGATCTATTTCCTTTGAGCTCACATACCTCACAAGCTCGCCCATCTTGTAAATACAATCTTTCACGTCCTTCAATGCACTATGTGAAATGCTAGTAGGTAGTATGAACTGAACCCACGAGGAGGTGGTTGATTAGTTGCTTATAGCTATTCACTCACAAATTTGAAAGGAAAAAGATATTATGCACATAAAATACTTACTTGGAGCATCTTGTGCCAATCATGAGATTTCAAGCCATATAATTGCTCTACACCTCTTTTCTTGCTCTTTGTAAAGGCTCCCTTCAAACACCTCATGCATCCAGTGGGAGTACGAATTGTAGTAATAGCACGCTTCACCGTCGCCATCTCTAGCTTTGATAACATCCACGGTGCACGAGGTAAAAAAACACGCCCATTTGGTCTCTCTTGAGGCTGGTCTCTCTTGAGGCCAAGCTTCACGCATCCTCCCTGTGGTACGTAGATCCTCCCTTATGCCTGCCAAATCTCGTGTCCCATTCAAATGCTCCCAAATGGTAGATGCCACATTCTTGAAGATATGCATGGGATCAAGCAGGTGATTGATCTTGAGGTGGGACCAATATGGTAAACGATAAAAGATGGAGTATCTAAACAAAATAAAGTGTTAGCATGCAATCTTTACTTTCAGCCAATATAGCCAATCTTTACTTCTAGCCAATAGTTACAAACCCTTACCGGCTCATGCCAAGTGGTGGAGGAGTCGTGGAACCGTCCCAAATTCTCATCCAATCTCCCGCGGTGAGTGATTGTGGGAGGACTTCATTCCAAGGGGCAACATATCTAGGATGATCAGGTGGGAGAAATTGATGGTGATTCTCATAGATGACCTTATTCAATGCGTCTACCCATGAGGCAACTAGTGAAGGACCACAAACAGGACATGCATGGTAACCCGATGTAGTGAGACCTGAACAATAGATGCAATTAAGAGTGGAAGGTGGGTTTAGGGTTCCACATCCTTTGCCTATTCATAATTAAAAATGCAATGCTTACCTGAACACTCGCCATAGCCTGGGAAGTCATGCATCGTCCACATCAAGACTGCTTTGCAGTTGAAGTCTTGTGACGAGGGAGGCCTGCTCACATCATGCACCTCGATGTGGCGTGTCTAAAGGCACGTCTAAAAGCTTTGCAGTTAAACTGTGTGGCACGTCTAAAGGCACGTCTAAAAGCACATCTAAAATCGCGTTTAATGGTGCGTCTAAACGTGCGCCTACTCTGTGTATTTAGACATGCCTATAGACGCACTATTAGACGTGACTATAGACGCGGCTTTTAAACCTGCTTTTCGATGCGCTGCTCGCTTTGCTTTTCTTCACATTACTTATGCTTCGCGCGGCTTGCTTCCTCCTTTATTAGCAGATCCATAGTTTCGACGCTTAAGAGGGAGGCTCCCATACTTACTTCCAAGCTTACACTCAAGAGAAAGGCACCCACACTTACTTCTAAGCTTAAAGGAGAGGAGGACGAACAAGGAGGAGAAGCAACTTTGAAAAAGAAAGAAGAACCTTCCATACCTCTATCCAAGTAAGTCTTTTTGCAGTTGATCTTGTTTGGAAGTTTGCTCTCTCCAGATTTGTACTTTTTCGTATCCAAGAAGCACATGATCTGGGTATCAGTGTCACGTTTTTGTGTCGGGCGAAATGTCCTTTTCTACTTTTTAGAAATCTCGTCTGTCCGAGCGCGTCTAAAAGTGCATCTACAGGCGCGTCTAAACGTGCGTCTGGCCTATTACAGACACAGACAGACGCGTCGATAGACGCTCTGTTAGATGCTCTGTTAGACGCTTTGTTAGACGCTCTGTTAGATGCTCTGTTAGACGCTCTGTTAGACGAGCTGTTAGACACTCTGTTAGACACGTCTATAGATGCGCAAATCAGACGCGTCTATAGACGCGGTCTGATAGTAAGCCTCTCTTCCCTTCCCCTTTCTTCTTAGCTCATCAGTAATAGATTTTTTTCCTTTTTCCAGTTCAACATGTGGCCAGAAAGCGCTTCCAGCTCACGTGATCCCCAGGAATCTATTTGGAAGGACTTATATAACCTTTTAGGGCACCCTCCTAGTCCTACGAAGTTATACGGGTATATCACGGGTTCTCTAAACACTCCCCAGGAGTCGGCACTACAGACTCCAAGCCACCCCACACCACCTGAGATCACCCCAGCGGAGTCAGCACAACCTTTTTATGCCCCTTCTTATGCCCCTTCCCCTGTACTGTCTTATGTCCCTTCCCCCATGCCGTCTTATGTCCCTTCTGCCATCCCGTCTTATGCCCCTTCCACCATGCCATCGAGAGGTCCTTCTGTCTCGGCGAGCCATCGATGTACTGCTGTGCCGTCAAGACTCGGTTCTCCAGCTACGAGTGGTCAGCGTAGTCCCGTGCAGTCCCCAGCTACGAGTGGCCAGCGTATGAGCTCGACATGACAGGGTAGCAGGCGTAGTAGCAGGGAGAGCGGTGGGGGATGCATGGCACAGTGCTTTGGGCCATGTGGCGGTGGGGAGGATGATGATTCAGATGATTTAGACGTGCCTCTGGGTGATGGTACGATTTATTATGACATCACTCAGACAGGAGGCATCTTGATGGATGCGCGGGGGAAGGACATCATGGCCTTCATGCGCTCTGTAATTGCTAACAATTACAGAGATTGCTTTATCCACTACAAAGACCACCCAAAGAGGTTGGCTGATGAGACCCTCGCTATTGTTCGCTCTAGGTATCCTAACCCCCCCAATCGCCAGTTCACAAATAAATGGGGGAAGTCAAAGATTGTTACGATACTTAGCAATAAAAGATCTTCGCTTAAGAGGCAGGCACTAGCGGAGCTTGCCAGGCTTGAGGCAGGTCAACCACCAAGGGGCCCGCCCCACACCGCTCACAAGCGTGAGTGGAAGAAGGCAATGAAGTCAGCGAGGGAGGACCCCAGTCTGCAGCACGTGGAGGCACGGAGGATCCAGATGGAGGAATATGGAAGCGCACATTTTGGAGCAGGAGGTGTTGAATCATGGGAGGCCCAATTTGTAAGTATCGATCTCAAATTATATTGCTTATGTAGTTTATTAGGAGGTTGTTTCTTTGTACTAATCCCTCCGCAAAGTGTGTCACGGTCATGCAGCTTGAGATCGTGGGCAGATACCCTACTCCAATGGAGACAGCCTACCACCGCCACCATCACAGAGGAGATACATGGAGACACTTCTATGATGATGGGTTGATTACTGAGGAGGAGTATACCCGAGCTACTGGAGCGGCCCCCCAGGTATTTAAAAGTAATTAAATAATACCAAAATTATAAGTAAAGATTTGATTTTTCATACATTGATATATGTTGTCCCTTGTTTACAAGCCCGTGCACAAGACGATGAGGAAGAGGAGGAAGGAGGCGCAGAAGGGAGCGCAGAAGGGAGCGTGGAAGGGAGCGAGGACCTGGAGAACATAGATTAGTTGTATAAGTAGTGCTAGCTACTCTTTTTTGTACTTAAAGCCACTAGCTTGGCTTTGTGCCTCTTGTATATACACTCCTCTTATTTTTTGTACTTGAAGCCACATGACATGGCTTAGCTTCGTGCTATATGTATATACAAGCACTTTTTGAGCTTTCAATTTTATTGCATTTTGGAGTTGTAATGTTTTATTTGGAATTGTAATTAAAATGCGGTTGGCTGTAAGAATTGAATTACACAATGTGGATATGGGATTCTTGTAACTATATAGCATACACAACATACAAAGTATTCTGTAAAATTAAAAAAAAATAAAATAAAGCGCGTCTATCAGTGCGTTTAAAAATGTGTTTATATACGCGTCTGTCTGTTCGACTTGCGTCTATATGTGCGTCTATAAACGCGTTTATAAGCGCGTCTATTTATGCGTCTAACTGTGCGTCTATACGCGCGTGTGTCTGATATATAGACGCGCAATTAGATGCGAGTCTTCAAATGCAACAATAGACGCGCAAATAGATGCACCCGTAAGTTTTTTATTTAGTTCATGAAACGCGTCTGTGCGCGCGTCTATGGGTGCTTTGTCTTGTTGTGGAGGGAGCCGAAGGAGAGAGAGGGGAGAGGAGGGAGGGGAGTGAGAGAGAAAGTGAGGGGAGGGAGAGAGAAAGAGAGAGAGAGAGAGTGAGGGGGGAAGGTATGGGAGAGAGAGAGAGTGAGGGAGAGAGAAACAAGGGAGTAGAGGAAGAGAGGTCGAATTCTTACAAGAGCGACAAATAAGATTTGACTTAGGAAAAGAATAAAAGGGACTTACTAGAAGAAAGTATCAAGAAGAATGTTGAACACAAGTTTGAATTCTTACAACTAAGAGTAGAACTTTCACGAGCAAGAGCGACAAATAAGATTCTTGCTCAAATAAGATTTGACTTACTATCACGAGCAAGAGTGACAAATAAGATTCTTGCTCAAATAAGATTACTATCACAAGCAAGAGCGACAAATAAGATTTGACTTACTATCACGAGCAAGAGCGACAAATAAGATTTGACTTACGAGAAGAATGAAAGGGACTTACGAGAAGAAAGAAGAATGTTGAACACAAATTTGAATTCAAAAGGAACGTACGAGAAGAAAGTATGAGAAGAATGTTGAACACAAATTTGAATTCAAATTTATAATGAATTCAAATTTCCCTCTCTTTTTTGAAAATTCAAATTTATGCATAGGAGGAGTGGGCTAGTTTTTCTTATATATACTCTTCTTTCCATTCATTCATTCTCACTCTATCCTCATTTCATTGAAGCAACCAAGAGCTGAAGAGAAAGGATAAGCGGAGCCTTACTTTTTTCACTTTTTCCAGGTACTTGCATTCTTTTTCATTCATCTTGTAATTCTTTTTCTTTACTTACAATTCTTTTTCAATTAGTTTCTTGTTAAAGTTTTTGAGTTCTATTCTTGAAAATTCGTCTTGTAATTCTTTTTCTTTACTTACAATTCTTTTTCAATTAGTTTATTGTTAAAGTTTTTGAGGAGGGGGGTCTTTTAGAAGGCATTACAATTCTTTTTAAACTAGTTTCTTATTTGAGTTTTTGAGTTCTATTTTAATTAGTTTCTTATTTATATTTGAGTTTGTAAATTTGAGAAGTGAGAGAATAGGGAGGGAGAGAAAGAGAGAGGAGAGAGGAGAGAGGGAAAGAGAGAAATTAAGAGAGAGAAGAGGGGCTCTTGGCGGCCGTGGCCACCAAAGGGAGAGAGAGAATGAGAAATGAGAGGAGTAGGGAGGGAGAGAAAGAGAGAGAGGAGAGAGGGAGAGAGAGAGAGAGATTCACAGAGAGAAGAGGGGCTCCTTAAATGAGAGAGAAGAGTAGGGAGGGAAAGAAAGAGAGAGGAGAGAGGGGGAGAGAGATTAAGAGAGAGAAGAGGGTCTCCTGGCAGCCATGGCTGCTTGAGGGAGGGAGAGAGTAGGGAGAGAGAGGGAGAGAGAGAGAGAAAGAGAGAGAGGGAGAGAGAGAGAAAGAGAGAGAGAGGGAAAGAGCGAGAGTGAGAGAGAGAGAAAGAGAGAGAGGGAGAGAGAGGGAGAGAGAGAGAGATATTTATCAGAATGAAACGTGGCGAGAGGAGAGAGGGAAAGAGAGAAATTAAGAGAGAGAAGAGGGGCTCTTCGGGGCTGTGGCCACCAAAGGGAGAGAGAGAATGAGAAATGAGAGAGAAGAGTAGGGAGGGAGAGAGACAAGAGATTAAGAGAGAGAAGAGGGGCTCTTTAAATGAGAGAGAAGAGTAGGGAGGGAAAGAAAGAGAGAGCTGAGACGTGGCTGCCAAAGAGAGAGAGAGAATGAGAAATGAGAGAGAAGAGTAGGGAGGGAGAGAAAGAGAGAGAGGGAGAGAGAGAATGAGAAATGAAAGAGAAGAGTAGGGAGGGAGAGAAAGAGAGAGGGAGAGAGACAAGAGATTAAGAGAGAGAAGAGGGGCTCCTTAAATGAGAGAGAAGAGTAGGGAGGGAAAGAAAGAGAGAGCTGAGAGAGGGAGAGAGAGAAGAGAGTCTCCTCGCAGCAATGAGAGAGAAGAGTAGGGAGGGAAAGAAAGAGAGGGAGGGAGAGGGAGAGAGAGAGAGAGAAGAGAAGAGGGAGACTTAGGGAGAGAGAAAGAGAGAGAGGGAGAGAGAGAGAGAGAGAGAAAGAGAGAGAGAGGGAACGAAACTTCTCTGCTAGAAGAGTAGGGAGGGAAAGAATCTAGGGTGGCCTAAGAGTCGTGCGAAGTTTCATCCCCAACAAGTAAGTCCACGCGTATTTCGTTAGTATGTGCGCGAATTTTCTTAGTCACATTTTTAAAATGTCCTAAAGCACAAAACAAATTACAACATTACTACTAATAAACAATTTTTTGTTTTACAAACACAACAAATCCCATTGAGAAGACATCAGACATCATGTAAAAAATAGAATCTAATACAATGATGTGTATGAACGTGTATACAGCCATCATAGTGAAATACAAAATATGAGTCCATGAAAATTACAATGGTACGGTCACACAGTGAGCCTATACATATCGAATACAAAAAAGTGTAATCAACTAGTGATACCCAATAAAAATCAATCTAATCAACTGATGATCCCAAAAATTATGATATGTAATGTGCTACTCCTCAGGATCAGCTCTCATGCCAATAGTTGCAAGTATGCTCTCGTGATCTGCCACTGCAAGGCGCCATCGTGGAGTGGACGTCGCCTTGCGAGTGCGAACACGACTCAAAGTAATCTTGATCCCAACAACAAGATGAGAATACATGTATGCCTCCTGATCCACCATGTACTCCTGGAACTCAATATAGCGACCACGCCTCTGTATCTACTGAAAATAGTGGCCACCTACGATCATGCTATGAGCATTGAAGTGCATCCCATGCCCATCCACCGTATCCTCATTCAGCACACTCTTCAGCATAGAGCATCGCAACAAGTAATAATCCACACCCTCCTCATTGCCCTCCGAAGCAATAACCGTGAAGATATCACCAATACGCAAAATATCTGTAAGCTGGTCATTATCTCTAGAGGAACTGAATCCCGCATCCTGATCATCATGTACCTCCTCCCAAGGCTGGAAGGGAGAAAGCACTCGCCGTACCCATGGATCGGCCCATGGTATCATGGAGCACCCTCCCCAATCATCATCAATGCATGCAGAGCAAAAACATGCAAACCATCGAGAAAAGATCGCGGGGTGAGACTCACCTACGCTCCTGATGGAATGGAAATCAAGAGTGCCAGGCACAGAACGACAATCAAAAGGCCTAGACTGATCAAGACTCCCAATGTCCATGCACCAAAAATACCGGCTCACCACCCTATCATCACGCAACTGAAACGAGGAGGTAGCACTAGTGGATAAGTGCTGGCTGCACCACCGCACCACATCATGTGCATCCTTGAAGCGATCGGCACTGTGATGCAACTGGTATCGACGCAAAGCATGCTTCACGCAAGCACCTGCACCATCGTGCTCTCCCTTACCGTGCCCTGTCTCAAAGTAGCTCCATGTAATCGGAATGCCTGTCTCACGGTGCCATCTGCAGAACCAATAAAACTGTCTAGCGGATTTGAACTGACCACCGCAACCGTCTGACCAGATCCAGCACCGCTGCCATGTGACACCATGATCCCTCAAGAAACTATCATGCAAAGTGAAGCAATGCTGCACAAAATGGGCATCATGCGATCGATCATCACTAATGTAGAAGTGATACTCTCGCACAATGACGCGTGAGTCCATGGTGCTATCAATGCCATCCACATGAGCCTGTGCATGACGATAGCTAATGTGCACAAATATAGCAACCTGCAATATGGCATTGAAAAAAAATATGACTATTGAAATAATTCAATATAATGAGGCGGGGAAAAAATCAATACTCAATCACACGTCACCTGTTCGGAGAAATAATACTCCGATTGGATCTCATGCTATGGTGCAAAGGTGTAATTCTCCACAAAGTCCACCACTGAGACAACCACCCCTGTAGGAAATGTCCTCAAACATGCACGAAACTGACGATCCTCCCATTTCACAATGTGTGAGTGGCGTATGTAGCGGTATAGCTTCCCTCGAAAACTATCAATGAATACAACACATGGTGTCTCCTTCCCCACAAGCTGCAACCTCCTCGACTGTGCACCACCATCTAATGTCAAGGTACAGTACTCATACTGCTGCCAACGAACCATCTGCACATCACAAGTATCTACTAGTGCAACTCGTGGCACTCTAGCAAAGTCACCACACAAAGTACACGTGCCTTCCACACAATCAAGGGAGTGGAATAAAGCATCACCATCTCGTGTACACAATATGGAATGAATGAAGTCGCGAGGGCTAGTAGGAACCACTCCCCTATGACCATCAAGGGAACGGAATACGTCATACATCAATCCAAAATCCACATGGTAGCGACAACAGCATGTGTCACGCTCCTGAGAGCATCGCACAAACCATGGCCTGCATCGCTCAAATGACCTCTGCCCAATCTTGAACTCCGAGTGCGCCTCTACAAACTGAGTGTACAACTCAGTCTGGGTACACTCCAAAAAACATGCACCATGCTCAATGTACACATCGCGTGACACCCTCTTCCGCAATGCCTTCTTCAACACCGGGGATGCTCTGCAATGCTCCTCCCAAAACTGTTGTATGAAGGACCTAGTGGAATCATCCAACAATCAATCGCTGCGAGGTGCACGACCACTCGAAGCCCAAAGAGCATCAGTCTCACTATCCTCTAGACTCTGCCTCCTAATGATGCCTGCTCGCAATCTGCTCGCAATGTGCGCGGTGCAATCTGAAGAAGACGTGAAGTGGTACGCACATGGCCTATCATATGAGGTCTACTAATGGCAGCCACAATAGCACGACGTGCTGCCAAGGCATCACTGGAGTTCCTATGCTTAATAGAAGCATAGGAATGTCGAACACTGCTAAGGACCTCGCTAGATACAACCCTATCTCTACGTGCACCAAGACCAGCAAGCCTCCTACACTCTACCAAGTCAGGGTGATCAATCAGGGACGTGAGAAGAGAAGACTGCGAAGTTGGCGTGAGGTCACAAAAAAAAGACTGCACAATCTTGCTAGTACGACGACGGATAGTGGACTTCGGCAAGTCACGTCGTGAAGCAACACTGCTGCTGCAAGGTGGGGCAAGGGGATCAATGGGAGATGGTAGGGTGGACGGGGGAAGGGAGGCACCAAGCGGAGCGGGGGGAGGGGGAGGGGGAGGGGGAGGGGGGAGGGTGGAGGGGGAAGAGGTAGAGGTGGAGGCCAAAATGTAGGTGGCTAGGAGAAGGGTGGAGGCTAGAGGTAGGGGAGCGGATGAGGATGGGGGGACAATGGAGGTGGGGGTGGGGGTGGAGGTGGGATGTAGAGGTAGAGCTGGAGGTGGATCAGTGGTGGCAGCACGAGCTCGAGCTCTAGAGGCTCTTTTGCACTCACGAGCTTTCCGCTTGCGCTCCTCGTCAATGAGATTTGGGGGGGGGTTCCTACATCTTTCACGTCTACTAGCTCTACGGCTTTGAGAACCCATTCTCAATGAAAGTAGGATGGAAGGTGTGACAAAGTGATGAGGAGGCAAGAATGGCTAAGAATGGGTGAAATGAACCAAAATGTGGTGTCTTATAGAGAGCCTCAACTCATCCACTAGATTGCTCTTCATTATTATTGGTGGAGAGGTGCTGAGATTGAAACTAATTGGCTAAGTTTTGGTGCTAAGATTGATACTAATTGGCTAAGTTTTGTACCTTCAAATACCTCGATCGAGGTCTGCTATGCCCAGAGCCCCGATCATATACCTCGATCAAACCTTATACCTCGATCGAGGTATTCAGTGCATTACGCATGTATGAACCTCGATCGAGGTATCCCTAGGTGTCCTCGGTCATATACCTCGATGGAGGTATTGTATGCCTCACCCAAGTCATATACCTCGATCGAGGTATTGTATGCCTTGCACATCGTCATGTGTATACATCTGGCTGATGTGGCACCATGCATGGTCATGATGTGGTAATATAGTCTCTTCCTGCATGGTCATGATGTGGTAATATAGTCTCTTCCATGACATTGAAAGGTGATGTGGCATGATGAGTTGGCATTCATGAGGTGGTAGATTGACATGGCAAATTGAGGTGGAGGGATTGGTGACATGGCAAGGTTGAGGAGGTATGCCAAGGTGGCATTGTGTGATCACATGGCTCATGATGTGGAATGATGAGGTGGCACATGTGGCAGCACGTGTGGCAATGTAAGGTGACATGGCAAGGAGTGATGTCACATCTCCTTGATGAGATGGCACCACGTGGTCTAACAACGTGGCATGGATTTGATGACTCAGCCTTCCACATGGGCAGCATGCAGACTCCAAAGGCTTGCCACTAGGGTCGGTGATGCTCCTAGCCTACCTCACCAAGACTAATACCAAGCCTACCTTGTCTTGGTATTAGGCTTGGGTGGCCCTTTTTCCCCATATGTGGTGTGCTACTAAAATGCATGTATTTTATGACTTTATTTATTATAAATAATTATTTATAATTAGATAAATCATTAAAAAAATTACCAATAAATCAAGTTAAGCTCTACATAATGCAAAGAGACCACTTACAAAGTTTCAATAACATTTAATCTAAAATGAGTGAGAAATTTAGAATTTAATATGACACTCTCTGTTCGTGACAAACGTGTGACCACCCTGGAACCATGCCGTGTGACACAAAGGAATTTTTTGTGTGTGCATCAAATTTTCGATCAGACTATACGATTGTGTGCACAATAGCAAGTGTGATGTTGTGTCAGAAGACTTCAAAGACTAGATCCATAGGGAAGTAGGTGAGATTTGCATTTTTGTGTGCTAAAAAGCTTGTTTTTCCACCTCTCAAGGATTGGGGAGTGAACAAAAAGTGGACACCCTTAGCTTGCTACTTCCCCTAGCATCGTGTTTTTTTACAGATGTGCATGACACTAGAGCAAAAATAGTATTTAATGCTCGATCGACCATGCAAAGGATAACTTGGCGTGTCCATCTGATGAGTACTTGATCAGATAACTTCTCCCACCAATAAATTAAGTACTAATTAAAAATTATAATAAATGAGTAGATTATTAAAAAGAGACTAATATTTATGTAATTGTTGCTACTGCAGCTTGCTTGCAAAGGACTCTCACAAAGGAGATGGCTATAGATTTTGTTCCAGGGATGGATGTGATTTTATGTACCAAAAGAGAAGTAGTTGCATTTGCTACAATCCATGATAGTGATCCCAATTCAGTTTGCCACTTTTGAAGACTTGGCGAAGATAAGGTGGTAGTTACTGTATCAAAGATTCTTAGCGCACATGTTGAGCTAAAGTATAAATGTGGATATATGGAAACACTTGGAGATGTTATGCCCTACAATACATCCAACAAATCATTTATAGCATGGGACAAAGATGAAACTTATGCAACAGACATTATCAAGAATACAAAGTGCACCACCTTGGATTTTACTATAGGGGACATTTTACAAATGAGATCATTTGCAAATAAGACTGTAGCAGAAGGTGAAGTATTGGGATTTGAACAAGTGGAGCAATGGTCATTTGCACAGATGAGGATTCTAAAAGTCACTGATGATGGTATGGTTGATAACATAACATCCTTATGTGATCCCTACTATGAGGTAGGCAAGAATATGAGATGGAGCATGCAATTTTTAAACATGAGAAAGAGGCACGTGGTTTTCAATGATAAAGATAAGGTATACTACAATATCAAAGGACCTAAAAAGCGTGCCCATGTGCTAGGCTCTATCACTTCAAATGTGGATGATTTCAATGTACTCAATTATAGAAGTGACATCTTATCTGGAGTGGATGAGTTCATTGGTTCCGAGAAACAAAATGATTTTAGAAGTGAAGCCTTATCTGGGGTGGATGAATTCTTGCACAGTGAGAAGGGCAAAGGTTTCAATAGCGATGTCTTGTCAAGTGTGGATGAGTTCATGCATATTAACAAAACTGGTGTCAATCAAGCTTGTGGATTTGTGAAAGCCATGCAAGATGTCCCAATGAGTGATGTTCTCTCAGGAGTGGAAGAGTTTCAAGGTTCTCAATACTCTCGTAGAATATTGAATTCATTGAATGGTCCTAAGAGTATGTTAAAAACGAGGATGAGATCAACAGAGGATTATTCAATATTTAACTTTGATTGTGATATGGCCAAGGATGCAACGACCAATCATGGATGCTTGGTTACAAACAAATGTGAGGAGAAGAAGTGCATAAATACAGATAACAATGTGCACGAGGAACGAAAACGGTCATACATATGCATGAAGAGAAAGCGAATCCAAGCAGATCCACAAAAGCAACCAAAGAGGAAGAGAGTAATGAAGGAGGAGAACATGTTAAATGCATTGGGATATCTATGTTGCAAGCGAAGATGTATGCACTTCATTGATCTTGCAGACATCAGGGAATGTAGAGGACACGTGTGGCAAAGAAGAGGAAGCGAAAGAAATGAATACCTTCTCACAAGTCTCTCTTGCTTTCTTCAGAATGGCAATAAAAGGCTAAGTTCAAGACAAAAGGTAAAACCTCTCGTAAATGGAAAAAAGATTTGCAATAAGGCATATCGCAATATTACTGGATTATCCCATGGTACATATTGGGATTTAGTCACCAAGGCAAAGGGCGGCAACAAATTTAGCATTCACGGTAATAGAGGAAGGTCCAAATCAAGAATCTCAACTATCAGGGCAGCAGCAATTTTGCAAGACTTCATACATGAAAATGCTTTACCTCAACCCCATATATCTACCAAACTCCCTAACGGTGACGCGATCACTGAAATGCACCTTCCAATGGGCTTGACAAAGCTCGAAGTATTTGACTCTATTGCAGAAAAGCAAAGGCAAAGAGGGGATTCCGTAGCTTCTTCTCATACTTTATATACTCTTTGGAAGAAGAACTTTGGATATGTTAAAATCCCAAGGAGGCAAAAAATGTCAAAGTGCAATGTCTGTGATGATTTAAAGCGAGCGATTGAGTGCGCAACATGTCCAAATCAAAGGGAATTATACAAAAAAAACCGAAAATCTCATCATGACCTTATTCGACATTCCAGACAAAAATATGCATTTTGGAAGGAGCAAGCTATTTCGCATCACGATGACTACATGTGCCTTATTGTAGATGGCATGGACTGAGAATACAACAACATTGCCTCGTTTTGTTGCCACTCCACCTAAATTACAAGGAAAGCACTTTCTAAAGACACATCAATGTGGAGTGTTAGTGCATGGAATTAAGTTCTTTGCAGATATATGGATTGATTCCTTACATGTACATGATAGCAATCAAGTTGTAACATCTATTATGAAGGCAATTCGCAATGTACATGCAGAAAAAGGTCGCCTACCACCAACTTTGAGAATACAAGCTGATAATTGCTGGCGAGAAAATAAGAATGTACTCATGTTTGCATTCTGCTCCATGCTAGTTGCTCATCGAATCTTCAATGAGGTCGAATGTGGATTTTTGTATGTTGGGCATACACATGAGGATATCGATCAGGTTTTTAGCACAGTCTCAAGGGAGCTTAAATGCAAGGATGTGGAGACAATAGATGACTTGGTAAGAAGATGTGGCAGGCAAGTTGGTGGTCGTAAGGAAAGTACAGTATGTGAGAGGCTCGAAAGAATGTATGATTGGAAGAGCTTCATTCTACCTTTCATACAAACGGGTGGTGATGCATTGATAGGTCATACCAATCCACACAGTATTCTCATGATATAAAATGGGAATCTGAAGTACCTTACAGTCTCTTAACTTCAATTCCCATCAAGGAAAGGTATCCAACATGGGCTCCTATACAAGAATTCAATGAGAGGTCTAACTATGAAATAGAAGGATTAAAAGCATTTATTACATACAAAGAGGAAATGCTCCAGAGATATCCTGATTCAAAGCCTACTTGGAAAGAACACACTACCACTGTAATTAACAAGACACGAAATTTAATAAAGGACCTTGAGAGAATGCGAGGCTCAAAGGATGTCAAGGAAGAATGCAATATGTTTTGGCCAAATGTTCATAACGATTTGTGCCCAGCTCCAGTCTTTGAAAATGAATTGGTATCATTACTCCCACGTCCATATTGTGGACCGAAGAAGAGAGAGTTTATGCCACAAGTAGATATAGAGGTCAATTGTTTTGTTGTGGTTCGGCCATCGGATGATGAATATGAGAATGTGAAGTTTTGGGTTGCAAAAGTAGTTGATGTGCAAAGAGATGACCAAGGGAGAGCTACAACATTTACAGCGGTATGGTATGAGCCAAAGGGCAAGAAGGAGAATATGGATAACAACACATTGTATACTAATTGTATAATGAAGGAGTGGGTACCAAATGATGAAGCGGTCTCTCAAGTTTCGATGGAGACAATCATAGTGTCTTGGCATTCAAGGGCAAAGAAATCAAAGAAGCGCATGGGATATGAGGTCGAAGGAAAAATAAAAATACCACAGCAAAGTATTTTGCATAGACACGAATTTTTAAGGATGCTCGCCATGGAGGAAGTAGAAGGAGACAGCGCAAATGAAGAATGTCCATGATTAAATCTTTGTATTGAAGTCCATTGAAGGATTTTATTTGGGTACTAGGCAAGAAGCCAATTCAAGACAATTATAATCAGAGTCATCACCTCCTATGTCAAATGAGAGTCAAAATATGCACTGGATGTCACCCAAGGGTCAAGGCTTGGCAAGACAATAGGGAGTTAATGCAGATGGCACCTGGCAAGGGACTGTCACATTGAGCAATAAGACAATGGGGAGTCAATGCACCCAAGGGGCAAGGCTTGGAAAGACAAGTGGGAGTTAATGCAGATGGCACTTGGCAAGGGACTGTCGTGACATTGAGCAATAAGACAATGGGGAGTCAAATTATGCAGATGGCACGAATTGAGGCTCTTTAAGAGCAACAATTTAAATTGTAAACATATGTTCAATCTATATCATTTTGGATATAAAGACTCTAGCTGAGAGCAACGTCTCTCAATGTAATCATATAATGATAGCTATAATTGCTATTATAATTCTTTGGTTCAATACAAAACTTGGGTCTTATGGCATCATGTCTTTTTTCTATTTATTAAAAGTTTTAAAAATTTTGTGCATATTGCGAGTGACAATGTTATTTTCATGAAATATTTAAGTCTCCTTTCATGGATTTATAAATTTATCACGTCAAGGAAAAATATTAAAATAATTAAATTAACAAATAACTTAGGTATAGCTAGAATTTCTAATATAGGATTATTTCAAATTCTTGCATGTTGGTGCAAAAGTATAGATTGAAAAAACAATATTTTTATGTGAATATGATAGTGCCACAAAGTGAACTTTTGATTTGGGAAGAATATTTTCAGAAAGTAAAATTTTGATTTGGGAAGGATATTTTCACAAAGTAAACTTTTCATTTGGGAAGGATTTTTGGGCTTCGTCCAAAAACAACAGAAAGTCCAAAATTAATGAAATAGGTGTTTAGTCCTAGTAGATTCAAAAAGCTCTAGCATCTCCTCTTACCTCCCGTACATCCTAGACCAAAACATCCTGCTTTATACTCTTCCAGAAAACAAGATCACATTTAGGAAACAATATCTCTTCTGTTATTTCTTCCTCTTGTGCCGAAATAGAATTGCAACTTGCAAACAAAAGTTTCCAATTGCAAGTCCCTACTACTATCCTATCTTAGCATGTTTTTCCAATTACATTAGGGTGTGATTGGCTTACACAAAATCAGGCCGTAACTAATTTTAAGTCAAAATGTATGAAACTACCTAATGTCCCTTTGATTTTGTGGCTTCGTTCTAAAATTTATGCGAACACTCTATCGACAATGATCCATGAAGATGTCTACAACCAAGAAAGATTGAAGTTGCTATTGTTAGAATTCCCAGCTATCTTCTCTGGGGATATGCCTTCAACGACCACTTCCAACATTTCACATGAGATCTTGATAGGAGACTCTCAATAGATTTCAATAGCACATAGACCACGATCAGTCCAAGAGATCAAAATTCTATGTCAACATGTAGAAGCTATGTTAAAGGACAACGCTATTTCTTATTCCAAAATCTTGTGGGTTTGTGACTTCATTTGGTAAAGGAACCAGAACAAACAAACATTGTTGTGTTGATTTTTTACCTCTCAACAAAGATACAATCCGAGATGAATATCCACTACCACGCCTTGATGATATTCTTGATTCTCTAGCACAGTCAAAAATTTTGACAACCCTAGATTTAAAAGCAAGGTACTAGAAAATAAGAAGTAGAACTGGTTCCTCGACAACCACATCCACTTGCGATAATAAACGAGATCAAAATCATGTGCCGACAAGAAGATGATGAAATTCAAAGAATAATGGATGCTAAATCTAGGTCCCCTTTTCTCAAAATAATTGATGGTCTCCTATAGTTTCACAATCCACTTTTCCATCCTCAATTATTCTTACCTCAAAGGGTACGCCATCAGTACATGCAGTTATTTCATGATAGTACTTTTGGTGGACATATGGGTTATCTCAAAGTACTCAACAAGCTGAAATTAAGTTCTACTGGCCAAAAATGCATAAAATCTTCACTTTTACCTATAATCACATTCAGTTTTTCAACAATTCAAGAGCCCAACAATGAGACCAATAGGAAACCTCCAATCAATTTCAGCTCATCATCCATTCAAGTTAGTGGCTTATGATATCATGGGCCCTTTTCCAACTTCAAGCAATGGAAAGAATTACATAATTGTACTAATTGACTATCTCACAAGATGGATGATAGCTCAGCCTTTGAAATATACCATAGCTTTAGACATTGCTAAATTTCTAATTCATAATGTGATCCTACCTCATGGATTACTTGATCACCTTCTCTCTGACCAAGGCATCAATTTCAAGTTAGAGGTCATGAAGATTGTCGCAGACAGGACTAAACATCAAATAGCTATCCACCACAAGCCCCCATCATCCCCACTACAATGGGTCAATTGACACATTGAATAGGAGTATAAAGCTCATGCTAGAAATTTATGTAGACCCAACATACACGAATTGGGATATCTCTTATCTTTCGTAGTCATAGCATACAATACATCTCTTCAAGAGTCAACAAGACTCAGCCCTTTCAAAGCTCTGTTCGAACAACCCCCTAAATTTTTGGTAGGAAATAAGCCTGATCAACACAGATAAGATCAAGCACAAGGAAGCTCGCCATTGGGACTCCTATCTGTAGTTGGATTCTCTCTATTTCTTGTTAAAAGTGTTGCCACACACCTGAGAAAATCTCAGATGAAACAACAAGCCCTCTACAATAGAAGATATCGTCACCCCACGTTTAGTGAGGGTGCTCTTGTCATGGTCCATTACCTGTTTAGAAAAGAAGGACTTGCTGCTAAACTCCTAGCTCAATCAATAGGACCTTATTGGGTTCTCAAACCGATTGGGAAAACCATGTACTCTTTGCAACACTACTCCATGGATCGACAGAAGACCTTCACGACTGCCCACATAGCATGGATGAAACATCTTCATGCACTCAAAGTCCTCCTTTCACATGGGGGAAGATCTGACTATGTAGTTGCCATGTAAGAGCCAACAATGATCAAACACTTATCACTCAGGCATGCGGACCTACCTACATGGTAGTGGACCAAGAAAGGGTGAACCCAACTAACTGCTCTATTGGATGATCTTTAGCCGTTGATGGCTGGTTGTAATGATGCTATCTAGTTCTTGATGGGCACATTCTAGAATAGCATTGGCTGGCTTACATTCTCTCTCGCTCTATGTCACGTGTTCCATCTACTCCTACACTTGTTGACTATCTATTGCTTTCTGTGTGTTGCTTTCTTCCATAGTTCTTAAGTTATACTGTCCTTAGTCGATAATTTTCAAAGTTAGAAATTTAGTTTGTTGGAGAGAGTGGAAGACCATATTCTACGAGTGCCCATATTCAAAACTTTTCCAGACTGATTTGAACAATCCTAGTAATATTGGTAGTCTACCTCATTGGAAAATCATTGCAAGGTTCATATGCTATAATTCTAAGTTTATCCAACCACACAGATCAAGTGGCCAAGTGATGAGGTGAAAAGAGAAAAGAGCTGATTAATGTTGGAAGAGTCCAATGTTTAGTACTTCAAAAGACCTGCATTCATTCATTATAAGAAAATAAAGGTTATTAAGTGTTTATTAACACACATAGAAATTCATGTCTCAGCTTGAATACATAAAAAACAACAATGTCAAGTTGATTGTTAATCTCTTACCATTTCATATTACTTGTAATATCATCTTGTAATACCTATGAGATGATCATGTATGCCAGATGATTGGTAAACATCTGGCTTCACCATTCATCATCACTTTTCTAGACTTTGTCACTTTAAAATTTGATAGAACTTTTACACAATGACTCCAATTGTAGAATGCATTATCCTCTCTATCCACCTTCCATTCATCATGACATTGAGGTTTCAACATTAACCATTCTAGTTTCACAAGCTTTTCCTCATAATCCACTTCTCTTATCACAACATATTTGAGTGGATTTGATGTATCATGTGAGTCTTCATTACCTTGCACCAACACTACATCATCTTCTTCTAACCAAGGAGGTACACAACCTATTGATCCTACTTGTAATAATCTTTGTCTGTGGACCATGTCTTTGGTTTCATAAGCAATGATCCTACTACTTATAGGCAAGGGGATGAGTTTATGAAGTAATGAGCTTGTTGGCCTTACACAATCCCAAATGTATGGAACATGGTCTCTTTGTAGGACACTCATGCCAAAAGTGTCATCCACAAATAGAGACTCATGGCCACTTTCTTCAATGATACATTGTCTATAATAATCAGCATTAAAGAATAACATGAACCTCCCTTCATACTGGATAAAGAAAAAAGATTTTATCTTTGCTTTCCATTGCCCAATGTTTTGTGTTTCAAGATCACCTTCATCAACCTTAACGACCACATGATCCCCATTACTATAAATCTCACTCTTGTATGAAACCCTTCTATATATTGTCACTCGTATCGACTTTAGACTGTCATCATAAATTCCCTAGAATTTTTCAACATATTGTAATTCCTCTATAGTTAAAGCTATGTACTTTCTTTTCTTTGGTGTTATGGCTATCCCTTTTTTCGTCAAAGCTCTTTCACATGGAAAAGTAGTTTGAGCATATTTGATGCACCTATTCCATAAGTCTTGTGCTTTTACTACAGAAGAAACTTCTAGAAGGCCATGTTCATGCTAATCACAACATTCATCCGACTCAAGATCCATATTATATCCACATGGAGATCTAAGTGTTATGCATATCTTTGAGCATTCTTTTATAAGGCATATGACCATCTTTATCATTTTGTATGGAACGAAAAGTTTCACTAAAAATCTCTCTTATGATATTGAGAATATGTAGTCTCATTATTTAGATTGTTAGAAGAAATGTTTACATAGGAGGAGACTTCTTGCTCAAAGATATAACACCAAAATATATCATGTAGCCCATGCCTAATGACATCATCCAACATTTCTGCAAACCCATCAACATGCTGTAATGGAGATGAATTTGGTCTGAATATCTCCTCCTTGTGAACTCTCCAAGAAAGTAACAAAGTTCTCACAACTTCCATGTTCTCCTTTGACCATCCATTGTCATGGCTAAAGTTATAAAAGCTATGTGCGATGTCAATCAAGAGAATACCCAAATCATACATTAGCTTTGATATATCTTTGACAACGCAGAGAAGGTATGGCAAACACCATTTTGTGAACTTTTGGTTTTCCTCAGCTTTACAAAGGTCATGATATTTGCTGGGAGTATGTGGCCATCGACCATTACAAATAGAGGTAGGAGAAGATTTGAAAACTACTTGGGTACAAGAGTCAATTCTCTTTTTCATATCATTCGTGGCTTCTTTCATTAGACTAGATATATATTTACTAAAAATAAGTTTAGTGATAATATATGCATTGTATCATACACTAAATCTAGTGATAAATTAAAGCCATATAGATCATATAACCTCCAAAGGATTGACTTGCCTGATAAACCTACTACTTTTAATTTGGATTCTTTTTCCAATTGTGTGCACAACAAGACAAAGCACCTACTGATGCGCACACAAACACGTTTTCATAATTTTAAAAAAAACTTACGGGCACATCTATTTGTGCATCTATTTGTGCATCTGTAGACCTACGTCTAAAGGTGCATCTATATAACCGACAGACGCACCTATAGACACGCGTATAGATGTGCAAATAGGCGCTTTGCTAGAAATTTTAAAAAAAATTGACAGACACGTTTATAGACGTGTCCATACACATGCAAATAGATGCCCTCTTAAGCAGAGAGATGCGTAAATAGATGCACTTATAGATGCTCTGATAGACACTCTGCAGAATATTTTTTGTTAATAAAAGCACAATTTTGTGTGCTTGAATAGAATGTTGTGTATGTTGTGTATGCTATGTAGTTACGAGAATCCCAGTTCCACATTGTGCAATTCATTTTTTACAACCAACCGCATTTTAATTAGCACTCTTGCAAGCATGTCGAGAGCCGACGATTACAATTCCGAATGAAACATTACAACTCCAAAACATTTAGTTCACAAGGCATTAATTGATAGAACGTTGCACAAGAAAATTGAAAGCCAAAAAAATAAAAAAGAGTATATTAATTCATAGCTCAAAAGTGCTTGTATGTACATATAGCACGAAGCCAAGCCACGTCCTATGGCTTCAAGTACAAAAAATAAGAGGAGTGTATATACAAGAGAGGCAGGAAGCCAAGCCAGTGGCTTTAAGTACAAAAAAGAGTAGCTAGCACTACTTCTACGACTAATCTAAGTTCTCTGCATCCTCACTCCCTTCTTTTCCCCCTTTTGCATCTCCTTCTTCCTCATCTTTTCTGCAGGGACTTGTAAACAAGGGACAACATGTATCAATGTCTAAAAAATCAAATCTTTACTTACAATATTGACATTATTTAATTACTTTCAAATACCTGGGGGGGCGCTCCAGTAGCTCGGATATACTGCTCCTCAGTAATCAACCCATCATCATAGAAGTGTCTCCATGTATCTCCTCTGCGATGGTGGCGGTGGTAGGCTATCTTGACAGGAGTAGGGTACCTGCCCATGATATCAAGCTACATGATGACGACAATTTGCGGAGGGGTTAGTACAAAGAAACAACCTCCTAATAAACTACATAAACAATATAATTTGAGATTGATACTTACAAATTGGGCCTCCCATGATTCAACACCCCCTGCTCCAAAATGCACGCTTCCATATTGCTCCATTTGGATCCTTCGTGCATCCACGTGCTACAGAGTGGGGTCCACCCTCGCTGCCTTCATTGCTTTCTTCCACTCATGCTTGTGAGTGGTGTGGGGCGGGCCCCTTGGTGGTTGACCTCCCTCAAGCCTAGCAATCTCTGCTAGTGCTTGCCTCTTAAGCGAAGATCTTTTATTGCTAAGTATCGTAACAATCTTTGACTTGGCCCATTTATCTATGAACTGAACATTGGGGGGATTGGGATACCTAGAGCGAACAGCAGCGAGGGTCTCATCAACCAACCTTTTTGGATGGTCCTTGTAGTGAATAAAGCAATCTCTGTACTTGTTAGCAATTACAAAGCGCATGAAGGCCATGGTGTCCTTCCTCCGTTCATCCATCAAGATGCCTCCTATCTGAGTGATGTCATAATAGATTGTACCATCACCCTCTGGCGTGGCTACATCATCTGAGTCCTCCCTGTCCCCACCACTACCCCTCCCAAAGCACTATGCCATGTGTCCCACACTGCTCTCCCTGCTACTACGCCTACTATCGTGTCATGTTGAGCTAGTACACTAGCCACTTGTAGCTGGAGAAGCAACTCTCGACTGCACGGGACTATGCTGAGCACTTGTAGCTGGAGAACCGAGTCTTGACTGCACGGGAGTATGCCGATGGCTCTGCGAGGTGGAAGGGCCTCCTGATGGCATGGGGGAAGGGGCTCGGCTCTGTAGCTGGCTGGGCTGTCTCAACTCCATTGGGGTAATCTCAGCTGGTGTGGGGTTGGGGTGGTTTGCAGTCTATAGTGCCGACTCCTGGGGGGTGTTTAGAGTACCCATCATGTAGTGGTATAACTCCCTAGGACTAGGAGGGTGCCCCAAAAGGTTATATAACTCCCAAAATATGGTCTCCCGAAGATCAGGTGAGGTTGAAGAGCTTCCTAGCCACATGATGAACTGAAGAAAAGAAAAAAAGAAGATTACTGATGAACTGAAAAAAAGAAGAAAAAAGAGAGAAAAAGTGGGGATAAAAGAGAGAAAAAGAGAAGGAAAGAGAGGAGAAAAGAGAGAAAAATAGAGGAAAAGAGAGGAGAAAAAAAGAGAGAAAAAGAGAGGAGATAAGAGAGGAAAATCACTACGAAAAGAGAAGAAAAGAGAGGATAAAAGAGAGAAGGAAAAAGAGAGAAAAGGTGAGGATAAAAGAGAGAAAAAGAGAGAAGTAAAGAGAGGAGAAAGGAGAGGAAAAGAGATGAAAAGAGAGGAGAAAGAAAGAGAGAAAAAGTGGGGATAAAAGAGAGGAGAAAGGAGAGGAAAAGAGAGGAAAAAAAGAGAGAAAAAGTGGCGATAAAAGAGAGAAAAAGAGAGAAGGAAAAAGAGGAGAAAAGAGAGGAAAATAGAGGAAAAGAGAGGAGAAAAAAAGAGAGAAAAAGAGAGGAGATAAGAGAGGAAAATTACCACGAAAAGAGAAGGAAAGAGAGGATAAAAGAGAGAAGGAAAAAGAGAGAAAAGGTGAGGATAAAAGAGAGAAAAAGAGAGAAGCAAAGAGAGGAGAAAGGAGAAGAAAAGAGAGGAAAAAAAGAGAGAAAAAGAGAGAAAGAAAGAGAGGAGAAAGGAGAGGAAAAGAGAGGAAAAAAAGGGAGAAAAAGAGAGGAGATAAGAGAGGAAAATTACCACAAAACGAGAAGGAAAGAGAGGATAAAAGAGAGAAGGAAAAAGAGACAAAAAGAGAGAATGAAAGAGAGGAGAAAAGAGACGAGGGAAAGAGAGAAAAAGAGAGAAGGAAAGACATGAGAAAAGAGACCAAAAGAGAAGGAAAGAGAGGAGATAAGAGAGAAAAAGAGAGACGAAAAGAGAAGGGGGAGGAGAAGGGAAAGAAGAGGAATTACTTTTCTTCATTCATGCAATGACTTATTTCCATTATTCAATATGCAATCCTTTTCTTCGGAGAAGGAAAGCAAGGAGATAAGAGAGAAAAAGAGAGACGAAAAGAGGAGGGGAAGGGGAAGGGAAAGAAGGGGAATCACTTTTCTTCATTCATGCAATCACTTATTTCCATCATTCAATATGCAATCCTTTTCTTGGAAGTGGAAGTGGAGGGGGAAGGGGAAGGGGAAGGGAAGGAAAACGAAGAAATCTAAGATTGTCGGAATGCATCTATCTCCACGTCTAACAACGCATCTATAGGTGCGGCTGTATGTTTCCAAATATAGACACGTCTATAGACGTGCTATTAGACACGGATATAAACGTGTCTATAGACGCGCTCCGACAGACTCACTTTTTTTAGAACCTGAAAAGGACAAGTGCTCGACATAAAAAAACAACACTAGTACCAAAAACATTTGTTCCCTGCATACGACAAAGTACGAATCCAAAGAGTGCAACTTCCAAAGAAGATCAACCGTCAAGAGACTTACCTTGTATAGAGGTATGGAAGCTTCTTGTCCTTTTGAAAAAGTACTTCTCTTTCTTCTCTTCTTTGTTCACCCTCTGCTTCTCTTTCTTCTCTTCCTTGTTCACCCTCTTCTCTTGTGTACTTGGGGATGATTGTGTAAGCTTGGAGATGAGTGTGGGCGCTTGGAGATAAGTGTAGATGCCCAGAGCTGTGTCTACAAATAGCAAAGCAAGCCGCGCGACATTAAAAGTATGTGAAGAAAAGCAAGCATGCTAAAAGTAGGTTCAAAAAGCAGCTCGTAGTCTGCATGTCTAAAAGCACGTCTATATGCGCGTCTATCAACGCATCTATTAGCACATCTATAGTACGTTTTAGGCATGCCTATAGATGCGCACCACAGTACAGATGCAATTTTAGACGCACCACAGAGTTTAACATTATCAACTCATGCAAGAGCAAATTTTTTGGGTTGTTTATTTGTAGGATGTCTTCATCTTCAACAAGTAGCTCCAGTGAGGATGAATCCCTCCGTATCCACCATCGCGAAATATGGTTGGAGAAAAAAAACAAATGTATGTGTGATCGATGTCGAGGAAACATGTATCGTGCACGCAGAATTACACTCAATCATGTCTCAAAGTATGGAGAATGGGATGCGACTGTAAATATGGTAAGTGTTAAAAAGTTAAGGTTGATTGAGATACTTATGGGTGTTCATGTGTTTGAGTTATGATCCCATTTTAATTGGATACAGGGTGCAGTGCCACACCCGCATATGTTGCCCTATGCTCGTCGTGAGGAGGTGAAGCTCGGCGATATGAGGTGGGATCTTCAGGAGGGACCATTACGGATGCATGGAGTGATGGTGATAGTAGCCCTCCACATTACCTCATGAGGCCATGGAGGAGGAGGTGTTTGATGATATGGTGCGGGATTTATATGTCCATCAATCCGAAGGGAGGGATGATAGCATGGAGCAAGACAATCTTTTTACCATAGGATCGATTCCACTGTTTGAGGGGTGCACATTCTCTATTCTGCATGCCTCTCTTGAGTTACTAAACTTGCAGACCATCTATGGATGGGGAGCAATGCAAGTTTGAATGCATTACTCAAGTAAGCTTTAAAGTCTATTTTGCAAACATGGTGAATTATGCTAGTGGGTCAATTACTCGAATGCTTTTCCTCATTTATGCTCTTCACATGCAGGCTATTGTGTAAAATGCTTCCAAGGGAGAATAAATTACCGACCTCAAGAGATATGGCAAGGCAACATGTGACCTCTCTTGGAGGATTAGATTACAAGTGCATCCATGCATGTGTCAATGATTTCGTTCTGTTTTATGGACCACATAAGGATGCAAGAGAGTGTCCTACTTGTGCAGAGGCAAGATATAGAGCAGATCTCAAAACTTTGGATGTGCCTTGTAAGGTTTTGCGACATTTTCCCATAATCCCTTGCATCCAACATATGTTCAAGTGCAAATCCATATTGCAGAGCTCATGTCATGGCATTCCTCCCATCGATCAACCGATGGCAAGTGGAGAACTCCCGCAGACACTCCTGCATGGAAGCATATTGAAGACACATGGCCAAGCTTCAAAGAAGAACCTAGGAGCTTGAGAATTGGATTGGGTATGGATGGTGTGAACCCATTTGGTCTCAAAAGCACCTCTTACAGTGTATGGCTAGTGATATTGGTGAATTATAATCTTCCACCCTCTATGGCTATAAAGAAAGGACATGTTATGTTATCCCTTCTAATTCCAGGGAAACATAAAGTCAAAAATCCTGATGTTTATTTGGAGCTTTTGATTGACGAGCTAGAGATACTTTGGAGAGGTATCAAGGTGCATGATGCGAGCAGGCCTCCCTTGTAATGAGACTTCAACTGCAAAGCAATCTTGGTGTGGACGATGCATGACTTCCTAGGCTATGGCGAGTGTTCAGGTAAGCATTGCACTTTTAATTATGAATAGGCAATCAATGAGGCACCCTAAACCCACCTTCAACTCTTAATTGCGACTATTGTTCAGGTCTCACTACATCGGGTTACCATGCATGTCCTGTTTGTGATCCTTCGCTAGTTGCCTCATGGGCAGATGCATTGAATAAGGTCATCTATAAAAATCACCATCGATTTCTCCCACCTGATCATCCTAGATATGTCGCTCCTTGGAATGAAGTCCCCCCACAATCACTCACTGTGGGAGATTGGATGAGAATTTGGGACGGTTCCACGACTCCACCACTTGGCATGAGCCAGTAAGCATTTGTAACTATTGTGTGCTATATTGGCTAGAAATAAAGATTGCCCACTAACACGATATTTTGTTTAGATACTCCATCTTTTATCATTTACCATATTGGTCCCACCTCAAGATCAATCACTTGTTTGATCCCATGCATATCTTCAAGAATGTGGCGTCTACCATTTGGGAACATTTGAATGGGACACGAGATTCCACAGGCATAAGGGAGGATCCACGCACCACAGGGAGGATGCATGAAGCTTGGCCACAAGAGAGACCAAATGGGTGTGGTTTTTTACCTCGTGCACCATGGAGATTATCAAAGCTAGAGATGGTGGCGGTGAAGCGTGCTATCACTACCATTCGTACTCCCACTGGATGCATGAGGTGTTTGAAGGGGACCTTCACAAAGAACAAGAAAAGAGGTGTAGAGCAATTATATGGCTTGAAATCTCATGATTGGCACAAGATGCTCCAAGTAAGTATTTTATGTCCGTAATATATTTTTCCTTCCAAATTTGTGAGTGAATTAGAAGCAACTAATCAACCATTCCTCATGTGTTCAGTTCATACTACCTACTAGCATTTCTCGCAGTGCATCGAAGGACGTGAAGGATTGTATTTACAAGATGGGTGAGCTTGTGAGGTACTTTACAGGATACAAAATGTGAATATTGTATTTACAAGATGGGCGAGCTTGTGAGGTACTTTACAAGATGCAAGGTGTTCATATTGCTAATATTGAGTACTTTTTTCTTTCTAGGTATGTGAGCTCAAAGGAAATAGATCCCACCATGCTTGAGAATGCTCGAGTTATGTCAGTGGAGGTGGTTTGTTTAGTGGAAGAGAAATTTCCACATTCTATTCTCACAAGCCAACTACATCTCATAGTGCATTTGGTGGATGAGATTGCTATATGCAGTACTATACATGCACGATGGTTGTTCTTCCTCGAGCGCTTCATGAAGACCTTGAAGCATTTTGTGAGACAAAATGCAAGACCCAAAGCTAGCATGGCCGAGGGTTGGTTGGTACAAGAATCACTTGTATATATTTTTGAGTTTCTTGTTGATGTGGATAACTCTCTCCCACAACTATGGAGATGATGAAGACCTAAGGATGACCTCTATTGTGCCTCAAGGGAAAGGATGCAGCAAAGTAATAGACACGGAGTTGCTTAGTAATATCAACCTCTATTGCATTCTTAATAGTGATGTGATGAAAAGATGGGTGACAAGATACGAGGATGCAAAGGCAAGAAGACAAGAAGAAAGGGCCCTCTTCCATATACACCATGGATCTTGTGTGCCATACCGTCAGTATCTAAGAGCACTTCCAAAGGATATTCATGTGGATTGGCTACTTGATGAAATGGAGAGAGAAAAGAGAGACAAGGGGATGCATATCACAATGGAAGAATGGGAGTATGCTAGGGGATGCATGAGCAAGGTCGGTGGTATATAGAATGTTATGCATAAGTTAAGAGCTTTCAATAATTTAGATTGCTTATTTAATTGATTTTGTCTTGGTGTAGTGTACTATGTTCAATACTATATGGTGTGAGGGCAAGCATTTTCGAACAAAACAGATTGATGATAAGAGAAACACACAAGATTGCAGCGTCATTGCTAGCTTTGAGGGAGCCAATGGAGCCATGGATGATTATTGTGCATAATCCAAGATATTATTAAGCTTGATTTTCGACACTTCTTTGTGTATATTTTGGATGTAAAGTGGTTTAAGGACGTGGTAGAAAGAGGCCCTAATGCAACAATCAAACGCCATGCAAGTGGCTTTGTAACTATTTACTCCACAAAGTTTTGGCAAAGTAAGAAGGACACACTAGTACTACCGCAACAATGTGAACAGGTATTGCACACACATATAAAAATACTCACTTTTAAATATTTGATACCTTCGATGCAAGGAAAATAACATGATTGTATTTGTGTTTGAATTAGGTTGTTTATCAACCAATGGTGGATAATAATAGATGGTGGCATGTCATACCTATTACGCCACGTTCCAAAGTGATGTATAGTACACTTACTAATATGGAGTGTATGGAGGATGATCATGGCCATGGAGGTGATGATGACCATGATACGAGACAGGAGGATGATCATGAGATAGGAGATACAGATATGGAGGCCATTACCGGTGAGGACGAACCTACCATTGGTGATGCTGATTTTGATGAGCACATGAGTAACACAAGTAGTAGTGGGTTGAATGTATTTGTAGATCTCAATACTGGTTTGGATTTTGAAGTAGATAGTTTGGCAAGGGTTGATCTCATTGAGGATGAGATTGAACCGTAGCCCATCATTGATATTGGCAAAATTATTTTACATATTGTCTCATTCTCCTCACCTCACTTAATTTTTGTATGTGTGGCATGGGTTTGCAAAAAGCATTGATATTTTTGTTAAAATTACATGCTTTGGTAATCATGGGCAATGTTTGGAAAGCAGTGATGTACATTTATCAGGCTACCCCAAAATCTCACTTTTTGTATTCTCTATTTTGCATCTAAATCTGCGTCCAATTCACAGTGTAAATGCACTGGTAGATGCAAGAATAAACATGCTTATAGATGCGCTATTAGACGTGCTATTAGACATGCTAATAGATGCAAGAATAGACGTGCTATTAGACGCGCCCATAATTTCTCTATTTAAATAGCGCCTATAGATGCGTCCACTATTTTGCGCATCTATGAAACATGTCTATAGTTGCTTTGTGTTGTTGTGACGTGCAAATCCTCTTCACTTCTGATAAAGCATGTACCATTTCAGATACTGTTCTTTTGGGAGGTGGATGCCTTCCCTTATATCTATTTCTATCATATAGATAGTGTCCTTGAAATAATGGATTACTAGAATCCAAAGTAGCGTGAGCTTTGTCTCTACGAACAAAAATATTGACCTCCATCTTTAAAAAGTCCTACTTTGCATTGAGGAGGATGATCTCCTGCTATCATCATTACCATGGCACGTATTTTGCACTGTTTCTAGAAGTTTGAGATGCATCATCAAAAATCATGTTTGTCAGATAATTGTATATTACATCAACTCTATCAGTGAATAGACTCTCTAATTCACTTACTACTGGTTTAAGAAAGGAACTAAGAACATCACGTGAGCTTTTAATTATTTTCTTGCAACTGAAGGGTATAAAGAGAACAGGTAGAACCCCCACAATGGATTTTCTTCCAGTGTTTGGAATATAAATTTCCATTGCACCACAGTCTTTTTGTGTAGTTCGTGATGCTTGAAAACCATCCCAATGTAATAACAATGCAAAGTTGCGAGGATCTCCCTTGCAATACTTCTTTTCACATTTGATTGGAAAGCGACACTCCATGCAGATGAAGTTGTATTTTTTCTCTTCCTCATTCCAACCATATTGTAGAGTTCTTGACATTGCACTTCTAGGGAATGTAGTTTTGAACATCACGACATTTGGAACCATCCCAAAAGTCAAAAATATGCTCAGGTTGAGCACTTTGTTCTTTTCCTAACCACCTTTCCTTATTACACCACATTTGAAGAAATTCATGACAAAAAGCTCTACTCTTAACTAGCAGTTGAAGTTGCTTGCTTATAGGTATATAATCAAACAAGAGCATATCCTTCCTTGGGATGCCACACTTTAAACACTTTTGACAACAATCTTTGCAATCACGTTTAGGTATCCTCTTTTTATTTTCATTTCTACATGAACAATATATCACATTTTTAGAGTAGTTATCCTCATTTGAAGGTAGAAGCAACTTTGAATCATGTACATTTTCAAGTGATCCCATACATAGCCTATAGCATTGAGTCTCGACCACTCAATAAAGAGTTAAATTGCTCCCAACTTGTAGGAGTCTTAATGCCATTAAGATCACCATCCCATGTTGGATGTAATTGTACCAAAATTTTACTAAGGCTTGGTTTCTTACTTTCAACATTAGGCTTTCCTAAACCTCCAAATAGATGTCGAAGCATCTTATCCTATAATTCTAGTCAGACCTTATGATCATCCCATAATGCTTGTAATTCAATTATACTCCCTAAGATTTGATCCTCTAATGCTACATCTTGAAACTCTTCTCCATCTTCATTTTCACTCTGTAACTCCCTCAAAAGTTTAGCATGTGCTTCTAAATTATCCATAGCATTCTCTACATGGAGTGGACTGTGAAGAGAGTGGGAGAGAAGTAAGGAGTCTCACTTGCAGTTTTCTCACATACACAATGGGGGAATACACACAAAGGTGGAGGCTGAAAGAAGTTTTCCTCTTCTTAGTTGTGAAAGCCAAAAGAAGTCTCTCTTAATACAAAAGGAATAGATGAACCCTGTATGTGGTTCTCAAACCAAACTCAGCTAACCTAGGTGGCATACTAATTGAGCCACTAACTAGAGTACATAAAGATAGCTGTCATCCAGCTATTATTCATGGGCGATGTACCAACTGCATCTGCAGCTAACAAGTCGGTGACATAAATGCACAACGGTCACCCTGGTGTATCACAAGTGGAGCTCGATATCTCAACACTCCCCCTCGAGCTCAATCCCAATTCCTGCACACCAAGCAGGTCTTTGAACTTGCGCAGCTTCTCTGCACCCAATGCCTTCGTGAATATGTCAGCTACCTGATCCTCTGTGCTAACATAAAGTAGATCAATAAAACCTTCTAGAACCTTCTCTCGCACATAGTGATAATGCACCTCAATGTGCTTTGTTCTAGCATGATAGACTGGGTTATTTGCCAAGTGTATTGCCAAGTGTATACTACTCATGTTTTCACAATAAATGACAACTGGCCCATCTGTAGACTGATGCATATCATAAAGTAGCTTATGCAACCAAGCTACCTCACATGCAACCATTGCTGCACCCCTGTACTCAGCTTTTGTGCCCGACAAGGCAACTGTAGGCTGTTTCTTGCTACTCCAAGTGACTGGAGCACTCCCAAAAGAGAACACATATCCACTGGTAGATCGTCTATCAGAAATACTACCAGCCCAATCAACATCAGTGTATCCATGCAACTGTATCTGAACCCCAGTCTCATGAAATAGTCCATATTGCAATGTGGACTTCACATACCTCAATATGCATCTAGCCACATCCAAATACAGTTTCCTTGGAGCCTGCATAAACTGACTTACCAACCCAACTGGGAATTTTTCATCAACTGAAACATTATACAATATTTCCTAACAAGGCCATATTTCTTACATGCAAAGCATCATGGTCTTCCTTGTGTATCCCTATCTAGAAAACGTTGTTTATCTATAGCTTGAAATCTTGGTTTAAAATTTATGCGATTCGACTATTGTGCATTTTGTATATCTATGTTCATAGGTGTAGGAATTGAATCGATTGTTGGAATTGATAAAAGAGGAGGTAAGGATGGAATTCTAGCACCACTTTTAGTTGTGTTGAACTCGATTTGTTGGGCAAATAACAAAGCTTCACTCAAAGAAGTCAGACCTTGTCTTGAGTCATTTGTGAAATATCACTTCAAAGTCAGGGCTAGAGAAAAAATAGCTTCAAATCCTCAATCATGTTTGGAAGTAGATGAGTGAGTTTAATTCCGACTTGTGAGACTAGCTTGCTTGGTAAATGCTCCAATTCTTGTAGTTGCATTATAGCAATTGTCTCTGTGTCAGAGCTTTTAAAGGCTGATGTAATTTCTTCACATAGATATACGCATGAAGCTTTGACATTTTCGTCCAGCTGATGATACCAAGTGGTTGCTAACCCTTAAAAAGACAGTTTTATCTCCTCCACCTTTTGAGTATTATTCCAGCGAGGATCTTTAGATAGATTTGCAAAATGATCAAGCTAGAGATTCAATACATCCTCTTTCAGAGCTCCCATGAATGGTTTGGTTCGCACTCTTGAATCATGTTCCAAATTTGTTGCATGTTTAGAAGATAAAGGTGCAGTGAGATTTGTGATTTGCATGTTTGACTCTACTAGTTCTAACATTAGGCTTGCAAGAACTTCTGGTGTGATTTAATGATTACGGTAGGCTACTTGCGAAGCGTTGTGTGTAGAATCATATTCCAACATATAGGATACTCGACATCTCCACCAAAAACTATGTAATGACCTCAGGGGGGTCACTATGTATAAACCCTCTATATCATGTGCGTTCAAGGCCTATATTTAAAGTCCCTTATCTGTAAAAAATTTCATTAATAAAATGTACCCCTTTTCTATACAAATCTGTAAATTTTTTCCAAAACTATTTTAAATAGTCCCTTATGTATATTTATTTCTGTAAATTTTAGAAATTAAAAAAATCCTTCTGTTGAACTCACGTGATAGGGTTACATATGATGAGTGACCCCCCTGAGGTAATGACTAGGGAAGAAAGTTACATGCAGAGAGCAACAGGTAGTCAACAAGTGTAGGAGAATAGATGGAATGTGCGACACAAAGCGAGAGAGAATGAAAGCTAGCCAAAGCTATTCTGGGACATGCCCACCAAGATCTATACAGCATCATTACAACCAGCCATTGATAGATGGAACGTGCGACACAGAGCGAGAGAGAATGAAAGCTAGCTAATGCTATTCTAGGATGTGCCCACCAAGATCTATATAGCATCATTACAACCAGCCATCAATGGCTAAAGATCATCATCCAACAGAACAGTTAGTTGGGTTCACCTTTTCTTCATCCACCGCCATGTGGGCAGGACCACATGCTTGAGTGACAGGTGTCAGATAACTGGTGCTTACATGGTGACTGCATCATCACAATAGTTCAAAACCCTGAAATGGAAAGACATGTCTTCGTTATGCAGAGTCAATATGGAATCCCGTTATCATCAGTTTGACCATGTAGTTTGTGGAATATGGCATTCCTTACAACGTTGACTTCTGCACATTTTGATCCAAATTTCACATACCTAGAAAATAGTCATTTTTGGTGATAAGGGGACATTGAATGAGCCCCATGCCTTTCTATGAACCCTTCTTGGAATCTCATTATTCGGCAACCTAAGGGGGGGTTCACACCGCCAGCTTAGACCCAGCGAGAAGGTGTGTGTGTTGCATCGGACCAATCACAAAAGCCAACTCGAATTTAAAAAAAAGTTTGTCTGACTAAAAGAGGTTGCCCATTGAGTGAGGCTGGTTACACATTGCCACTCCCCACCCATGCTACACCTTGTTTGAGGGGACATGGTGGGTGTGTGTCTATCTGCCACCCATTTACACAGTGGGTGGTGGACACATTTTTGCTAGAGGTGTTCGTCTGCTGTCCGCCATCCAGAGAAACTTAAACATTGTACTGACACCAACTAGCAGACATGCCAATTAACATTTCTAAAATTTGACTAATAATTATAAAAGTTAACAGACAAACTTACCAAAATCTCTTTGCCAATCAATACTTCAGATAAATTTCACTAGACATAGTTGATCTATAGCAATACAATTACAATTGCAGAGAGGACGAGAGATGAACCCCTTCCTCGCACTTTCATGTGGCTCTTCCAAGCTCTCTCTGGGACATGGGGAGAATGGATAAGAAGAGAGGTGCACCATCCCTCCTCTCGTTTTCCCGTTTGCAAGCATAACAATGAAGTAAGTGACGTACATATGCCAAAAAAAAAGAAAGAAGCCACAATAAGAAACAAATTACTCACCACTATCCTCGCTATCAACTTTTTCGGCTGAATCATTCTCTCCAAAAATTCTTCTCACATTTGCATTCTCTCGATCATGGAATATGCTTCGAGCAATATTGTCTCTTTGTGCAGCTCTACTAGGTTGACTTGATCCTACCTCGCCTTTTGTATATTGAGCTCGTTGAACCACTTGTGTTATCAATGTTGACTAATGCAGTTACTTCTTCCAGACCATTAAGAGCATTATTTCGTTGATCTTCGTCTTCACCTCCTAATGCACTGCATGCATTGCTTTCCCTTTCCAATTCAGCTGTTGCCTCGTGTATCCATGCATCATCAAAGCTATCTTTGTGTACAATACACATGTTATGCAACACAAGGCATGCTGCCACCATCTTTGGGAAATTTCGTAAGAGCATATCACATTGCTTCAACAATATACGGAACCGAGCTCTAAGAATTCCAAATGCTCGTTCAACTGGCATTCGAGTGCTTGGTTTCGATAATATTGATCATGGGTAAACCTTCTTTACTACCCTTTAAAGGAGGTAACATCTAGTACCATGCAAGATAGGCACAATCACCAAGTAAACAATATTGTCCCAAACCCTTATTTGCACATCTTTGACCTAACTCTGTTCGTTGAAATACATTCCAATCATGCATTGAACCTGCCCACCCAATATCATGGTCCCAGATTGAACAATTAGCTGCCACAGTGAGTTGAAGAATGATTGAGTGGAACCCCTTCCTATTGAAATAATCTTCATAGTTTGTTCTTGAGGTATCAAAAACAAACTTATTAAACTATCAAAAACAAGTCCTAAAATATTTGATAGAACTTATATGAGACCAAAAAAAAAATCAGCATTCCATTGCACTAAAAGGTTTGCATTATTCCTTCTTGAAACTCTTGATTATATACAATAGGCCAAACATATATGTGGCAAGGGTATTCAAGATTCTTAGCCTCCTCTCTTCATATTCTTTTTTATCTTTAGAGTGAGTAGTAGTGGCCATATCACCGAGCGACTCCTCTATCATCTTTCCTTCTTCTGTTATACACTCGGATTGGCTGCAATATCTAACCCTGGCTTTGGTGGGTCATTCAAAATAGCATCTTCTAACCCAATTTATATTGGATCACTAGTGGGTCTGATGATCTACCGTAGAGGATATATCATATGCCACTGACTGTTGCAGATGTGTGTGCAACACTAACCACATTAGCATGATTCCACTTGTGCTCATCCACACTGAGACCTTTCTTTTTCTATTTGATAATTATTCCACTTATGATGTCATTATGACTCCTTCATCTGATGGCATCACTGCTACTCCATCTGTAGAGCAATGTGTTGATAGTCTTGATTTGCATCCTGCACATACACAGGCCTCTGATGATATTGTTGATATTTATGTTGATCTGCCTATTGATTTTGAACATGGTTCTACTCATGTTTGTGTTGATGACTTTGAAATCAATGATCATGCAATGGCTCATGAATACCCTACTACTTATATAGAAGCTATCTCTTCTGCACAAAAGAGTCAATGGCAAGAGGCAATGGAAGCTAAATATGATTCTTTGGTCTCTAAAGGTACATGGGTTCTTACTGAACTACCTCCTCTAGTCGTACTCCTATCAAATGTAAGTGGGTTTATAAAACCAAGACCAAAGCTGATGGTTCTTTTGACAAGTTTAAAGCTCGACTGGTTGCAAAAGGATACTCACAAATTGTAGGAATTGATTATCATGATACATTTTTACCCGTTGTTCGTTGCACCAGTATTCGGGTACTCTTGGCTTTTGCTACTCAATTTGATTTGTAGATTCATCAAATGGATGTGAAAACTACTTTTCTTAATGGAGATCTTAAATAGGAGATTTATATGGAGCAACCAGAAGGGTTCATACTTCTTGGTCAGGACCATCTTGTTTGTCGCCTTCATGGTGCTCTTTATGGTCTAAAACAAGCTTCCCGCCGTTCTTGGTACATGAAAATTGAGCACTTTCTCACATCTCAAGGTATTAACTCTTGTTTCTCTGACCCCAACTTATATGCCAAATGTGATGGTGCTCCCTTTGCATCCTCAGTAGACCATGTGTCTCCCATTAACTGCTCATTGAATATGGCATCACGATTGATTATCACCTTCTTAGAAGAAGGATCATAGAATTTATAACCTTTAGAATTAGGAGAATACCCAATGAATATGACCTTCAAGCTAGGAAGATCTAGCTTTTTCTGTGTCTCTTTTGGTACATGAATATAAGCAATGCAACCAAAAGTTCAAAAATGTGATACAGAAGGAGTCTCCCCTGTCCAAGCTGTGATTGGTATCTTACTAGAAGGTGCAATTGTAGGAAGATGATTTTGCACAAAGATGGATGTCAGAACTGCTTTTGCCCAAAAGCTCCGAGATACTCTAGAATGAAGGAGCATACATCGCATAGCATCAAGAGAAGTGCGATTCTTACACTCTGCATGAGCATTTTGTTGAGGAGAGTATAGAATAGTGTATTGATGATGAATGCCACAATCAATGCAATAATCATTAAAAAGATTAGAAATATATTCTCCACTGTTATCGCTATGAAGCTTCTTGATCCAAAAACCATTATGAAGTTCCGCAGTAGCAATTTATATTGCTTGAATATTGATAAGGCCTTTGACTTATGTCGCAAGAGAAATGCAGTTGTATATCTTGACGGTTAGAGCTATACATAGCTTGCGCTAACTCAGCCTAGTCCTCAACTATATATATGCCTATGATCTATGAATAGAATCACTTTCTTGGGAGCAACTCTTGTTTTGGTCTCTCTCCTCTTTCTCTTCCTCTCAACACAACTCTTGTGTCCGTCTCTCTCCTCTTTCTCTTCCTCTCAACATGGTATCAGAGCCTGGCTACATTCGAGCATGCCTGTGAGGAGAAAGCGATATGTTTTGTGTCAATCTGGCAGCACGATCATTCACAGAACGTTCTTTCTTATCGTTTTGACTACTTCATCACTAGGTTTTGAGTTGATATGCAAAAGTTGTCAAAGATGCATTGCAAATCAGTGTTATGTTCATGATTGATGAAAACGGCCCACGCGAGCTTGTTTGAAGCAGATGCACTAGTTATTTTAAGTGGTTGGATCACTATATTCCTATTTCACGTAAGAAACTTATGGTTATTTCTTTTTTCTGCCTGCTGTCAATAAACTGGTAGAAGAGTGTTTGGACAGGAAGATGAACACTCATAACAGAGAAGAATTGATCTAGGAAATGACGATGGAAAAGGTTCATACTTTCATAGAATCAACAATATTTGAAGCAAAAGCAAAAGCAATGAAAAAATATATACTTAATGATAAGAAGCTTCCTTATATAGTGTCGCCCTCCTGCTTTCAGTGTCCACCAGTTTATCACACCATCTTGCACTCAGTATTTGTGTTCCTTTGGATTTAACATACTATCATATCATGCTTTTGTTAGAGCTATATATAGCTTGCCCTAACTTGAACTAGGTCTCACCTATATATGTGTAACTAGTGATCAATATGAATTAGTCTTTGGGAGTCTATTTGGTGTGTCTATCGTCTCTTCTTCTTCTCTCTCAACATGGTATCAAAGCTACAAAGGTCTTGCTATTGTATGCTCACTGTAATGAAGAAAGACAGGAAGTATTAGTTGTTGATTTGATCAGTATCTCATCGCTTATTTTCTCTTGTCAATTTTGACATGTCTAACTTGATGTGGTTTTTGGAGGCCTTCTGGTGCGAATTTGAGAAAGTTATCGGTGGCAAATGGATCGACAAGTTCTGCTTTTCTCCAAAAATATCATGGTTTTGTGATCAACAAGCTCAAAGCGCTTTCTTGGCATGTATGCTATTTCTAGTATACTCCCGTCTCACGTTCTTTTTTTTTTTTTTTGACGTATCTCGAGTTCTATATTTTCAAGGAGACCATTGTATTCTCGATCATTGACATGAGCTCTTACAAACGTATTCTCCGGAAGTATGATGGCAACGCCTATAATCATCAATGGCTTTTCTTTTGGCCAACAATTTCTTCCTCTGTTTCAAGTACAAGGTTTTCTTGGTTGGAAAGTAAAGATGTTATTGATACTCGAAGGTGATAATCTTTCAAATATTGTTCTTGGTGATCTCGTTTGTCCATCCCAACCTGTTGATGCAACTGTGAATCATGCTCTTGTGACTCTCTCTTTGAGCAATGGAGATCTAACTCTGCTGATTGGCATTCTCATGATAAAGTAGCTCATCATGTATATTTTATCTACTCTACATGATTCTTTTATGCTGGATGTATTTGTCCTTCCTTCTTCTCATCCAATATGGGAATATCTTGTTGCTACTTTTGACAAGAAATCTGTCACAGAGATTCTTTATCTTCGTAATCTTTTGAGCACTCCGTACAAAGTTGGAGCTCCTATGACAACTCATATTGACTCATTCAAGAATATCGTCAATCAACTTACTGCTGCTGGTGCACCTATTCCACGAAATCAATTGGTGACCTATCTTCTCGACACAGTCTAGGATCCATTATATGATAATATTGTTACCATCCTTTCCAACAAAAATGAGATTGATTTTAATCAAACATGTATTTCTTTGATTGAGTACGCTCAACGATGCGAGCATCATAAAGACCCTCATGAGTCTGTCATGATAACAATGGATGATGCAGATTCAGAGATAGCTTGTGTTGCTCGCAAGCATCCTTTCTCCAAATATGGACACGGTGGTTATGGACGTGGTGGTCATCTGTATAGAGGTGGTAATTCTTCTCGTCTCAAATATCCTGAGAAACATTGCTCTTATTGTGATAAGCATGGTCATGTTATCTCTAATTGTTGGGCTCAACAATATGATGAGGAACATGGTGTTACCACTAAGCAACCCTGCTTATCCAATAATTCTCCTTGCGAATATTGTGGCAAAAATCATCCATCCTTTCGGTGCTACAAGAGGCATTATGATCGCAAATGTACTCAAGCATATACTGCTCAACAACAAGATGCCCATACGCATTAAGAGGCAAATCATATCTATTCTGATGTCTATCCAGAAAGGATACTTCATGTTCGAGATGGTTCCACTTTTATTGTTGATTCTGGTGCTACTGGTAATATGACATATCAATCTCAATGGTTACATAATTATCATGCTCTTCCTCACAAGAAATTGGTTTATCTTGCTAATGACACTACTTGTCAAGTCATGGGTGTTGGTGATTTATATCTTGGCACTTTTTCTTCAACAAGAGTCTTGCAAGGCATTCTCCATGTTCCACATCTTCAGAGAAATCTTCTTTCTATTGCATGACTTGGTGATCTTGGTCTCTTTATTGGCTTTGACCACACATAGTGTCAGATGAAAAAGATGGACATACCATAATAGTTGCTCCTCCGAATGGTAACCTCTTTCAACTTTCCTTAAATGATGATATTGCTAATGTGGTTACAGCCCCTGGTGATCTGGAATGCAAGCTATGGCATCATCGTTTTCTTCATTTGGATTTTGCCAAGCTACTTGCTATAAATCGTCATGATCTTGTGGATGGTATGAATCTCCCAGCTCTCGTCCTCACATTGGCCTTTGTGAATATTGTGCTCTTGGCAAGCATCATCGAAAACCCTTTCATGCATCTATTTCAACTCATTCATATGCTTTATTGGATCTTGTTCACACTGATATAATCTTAAAGATTCTGGCTACGCTCGTCCATAGACACTTGGCCATAGAGAGTTGACATGTGTCTCCTATCTGCCACGTCAGCAAGCTCACCTTATCTACCACATCACTCTAAGTGACACATCAGGAGCCCCATGAGGCTCCCACATCATCAGCCTATCTGCCAGTTGTCACCGACTGCCACGTGTCAGTCAAAGTCAACCTACCACATCAACAAGCCACATCACCTTGTTAGCTCATCAGCCATGTCATCACAGCCACGTCAATAGTCCACATCATCAGTGCCATGTCATCATTACCATGTCACCTTACTGACATCATCATCTACCACATCATCAGTGCCACATGGTACATTGGACCTCTGCAGGCACACATAGTGCTCCACAGTCACTACATGTGACCACTCCTACCACCTCAGCATAGGTCTCCACAGGCACACCTCTTGCTAGGCAAAGTGCCACATCATCACTGCATATGACCCACAGTGACACATCATCATTGAGCACATTTCACTCCTTTTTCCCCTCCACCTAGATCAAGTCGTATCTCTTGATCTAGGAAGAATTTAAGGGCGCTCCAAAAAGGAAAGTCGCTCGTTTTTTTGTGCTCTACGTGTTCGTCACATCACATGCACATTTCGATGCAAGTTACACTCACATTTGAGCCTCGCCAACAAAACTACTATTTCCTCTACATCGAGGCATCTGACCCAGCACTTAAAAAGAACAAAAGAAAAGAAATTATTAGTTGTTCTTTCATCGATTGATGGTTGGTATAGATCTAAATCAGAGTAGACTAGATCACCATGGAGGGGACACTTTGAATTTCCCCAAGTTGCCAATCTAATCCTTGCCCGAACTTCCCGACTAGTACCTACTCGAAGTTAGTCCATACGCTCACATACGGTTTCACATCATTACATTACCTAAAACCTTATGCTCATCAGTTCAGTGAGCAGACTTCAGAGTTCAAAGGCATTGCAGATTGTTTCAGTGGGCAGATAGCATTTGATTTCACACACACATGCCACCATTGTAAAGCCTATTCGGCTATCTCATGACATCGTGCACATCATTTCGGCCTTATAAAGCCTCTTGGCTATTCCCGGCATCATTGCCAGAAGCCTTGTAATACATATTAGATTTTATATATTGTAAGTCTATCTTCATCGAGATGGCGGTTCAGAGATTTCACTTGGTACAATCAGTGTATTTGTAGTTGATTCATACATAGATTTTCACAACACTTTTGAGTACATTTCTTGCACCCTATCTACAACTAGCAACCTCAATCTAGAGGCATCTACCAAGTTAGACAACTACAATCATGGTACATGGAAATATCGAATGGAGACCATTCTTGTACTTCAGGACAAATGGGAGTATGTCGATGGGTATACACCTAGACCATTGGACGATCTAGCCACCAGGAGCTCTACTCCATCTATTGTCATAGCACCAGCAATGGGATCTATAGCTACACAAACAATTTTCACACCAGTAGTAGATCCTGCCATTGCCCGAGCTTAGGCAAAATGGGATAAGAAAGACAAGTACGCCTATCATCTGATCAAGCAGAATGTGCAAGATGTCATGCTAGGACAGCTCAACATAGTCAAGACATCAAAAGAAGCATGGGATATGTTCATAGCTCTCTACCAGCCCAAGAACACATCTAGGATTCTCACCCTGAGAAACCAAATCAACCAGAGTTTCCGCAACAGCAGTGAAACTGGTCATGCTTATGTACTCTGCATAAAAGACTACAACAATCAACTTGCAGCAGTAGGAGAGACTATGGACCCCGTAGAAATGGTTCAAGTAATCCTGAATGGACTAGGAGAGGGATACGAGAATCTAGTCTAGAGTATTTCCATTCAACGGCAAATTTCGACACTGGAAGGACTTCAGTGAGTCCTACTTCGTGAAGAACTCAGGACTCAAGCAATTAAAGCACGTAAAGGTCATTCTAATGATCAGGTATTCATAGCTTCAAACAGAAGCAGAGGCAAAGGCAAAGGTAGAGGTAGATCATATCATAAAATTGGTCATCATCAGCATCAACATCAGCATCAGCATCATCCTCAGCAACATCATAATCAGCAAAGAGGAAATCATTCCAACCAAGGAAGATTTCAAGGATAAGGGAATGCATCCACCAACATGTCAAACATTCAATGCAACTATTGGCACAAGTTTGGACACTATGAAAGAGATTGCCACCGCAAGAAGCAGTATGACCAAGGCAGTCAATCCAGCAGTAATCAAGGGAATTTTCGAGGCAGAGGAAATCATCGTGGTGGACATTCTAGTCACAATCATTTTGCAAATGAACATGGAAATATGTTTCTTGCAAGCGAGGAAATACAGCAGACTGATACAGTGTATCTAGACTCTGATTTCAATCCCAAAGAGGATTACAGCTACTATCAAGTCGACCAAGTGGAATAGGATCCTTGGTATATCAACAGCAGTGCATCATCTCACATGACAAATCATCAGGAATGGTTCACAGAAATGAAGCCATTAGAAGGTCAGAAAACTGTCATCTACATAGCAAACAATACACCGAATCCGGTTCAAGGGACGGGCATTATCCTTATCAACAATTTCACTGGTACGAAAGGATTGGTGAAAGATGTGCTCTATGTTCCAAAGCTCAGCAAGAACCTTTTGTCTCAGTAGGTCAAATGCGGAACACAATTACAAAGTCATCTTTGACGGTGATGAATGCACTATCAGAGACAAATCCAAAAGATGTCAGCTATAGTAGCAAAGGATGCTTATACAAAATGCTAGCTATAGTACCAGATACGCATGCCATGTAAGCTCAACCGCAACAGATGCCACTATCTGCAAAATGGCACAAGAGATATGGTCATGTCAACTTCAAGTACTTGTTAGATCTCAAGAATGAAAATACTTCGAAAATGCAGTAGACAAGCCAAAATGGCAAAGTGCTATGAATGAAGAAATGGAAGCTTTGTATAAGAATAATACTTGGGAATTATGTGACCTTCCACTAGGAAAGAAGGCCATAGGAAACAAATGGGTATACAAAGTGAAGTACAATCTAGATGGAAGTATTCAGAGATACAAAGCCACACTAGTTGCAAAAGGATTTGCACAACAATATGGTCAAGATTATGATTGGATTCCATATAGTTCTTGATATCACTAGTGACACTCAGCAAATGGAATGTGTATCAGCTCGATGTCAAGAATGCATTTCTCAATGGTTATCTAGGCGAGGAATTCTACATGCAACAACCAGTAGGTTATGGTCAACTAGGAAAGGAGAATAAGGTTTTCCATCTCAAGAAAAGTCTCTATGGCTTAAAGCAAGCACCCAGAAGTTGGTACAGCAGAATTGACAAGTATTTTGGTGATCTAGGATACATGAAATCCAATGCAGATCAGACTCTCTACTACAAAGTTCAAGGGGAAGACATTACTATTGCACTTTTGTATGTAGATGATCTGATTGATTGGAAGCAAGGATAGCTTCATCAAAAAACTGAAACAAGACTTATATGCAGAGTTCGACATCAAAGATCTTGGACTTATGCACTATTGTCTTGGAATTGAGTTCTAGAGAGATTCAGATAGCACATTCATGAGTCAAGTCAAGTATGTTGACAGTCTCCTGAAGAAGTTTCATATGGCAGATTGCAAGATTGCAGCCACTCCCATGGAACAGAGTTTGAAACTTACTAAAGATTCAGAAAAGCCTACAGTCAATGACAGATACTACAGGTAGCTCATCGGATCTCTTATATATCTGACTATCACTCAGCTATATATTTGTTATGCAATAAGCTCACTGGCATAGTTTATGGGAAATCCAAAACAGTCTCATTGGAATGTAGCCAAAAGAGTCTTGAGATACATCAGAGGTACAAGACAGTTTGGGATAGAATACAGAGGAAGTCATCCACAGCCGCATGGATACTGTGACAGTGAGACTATGCCGGAGATCATGAGACCAGGAGATCGACACAAGGATATGCATTTTTCCTTTGTCAAGGTGCTATGGGTGGTAGCAAGCTAAGGGTGTCCACTTTTTGTTCACTCCCCAATCCTAAGGAGGTGGAAAAACAAGCTTTTTAGCACACAAAAATGCAAATCTCACCTACTTCCCTATGGATCTAGTCTTTGAAGTCTTCTGACACAACATCACACTTGCTATTGTGCACACAATCGTATAGTCTGATCGAAAATTCGATGCACACACAAAAAATTTATTTGTGTCACATTGCATGGTTCCAGGGTGGTCACACGTTTGTCACGAACAAAGAGTGTCATATTAAATTCTAAATTTCTCACTCATTTTAGATAAAATGTTATTGAAATTTTGTAAGTGGTCTCTTTGCATTATGTAGAGCTTAACTTGATTTATTGGTAATTTTTTGAATGATTTATCTAATTATAAATAATTATTTATAATAAATAAAGTCATAAAATACATGCATTTTAGTAGCACACCACATTTTTTTAGTATTTTGAATAATTAAGCAAATCCAATTCGGTGGAAGGTTAGTAGGCACATAAGGGTGTGTGGTTGAATCATCAAATCCCAAATCCAACGGCTAGATTTAGGAAGATTGAAGTTTAATTTTTACTTTTACTCCTTAGAGGATCAACAAAGAATATTAAAAATAAATCTAGTAATTCTCAAACATAACCAAACATTTCAAAAATGTCAATATTTTTAGTCCTATGCATGATGAATAAGAGGAAAAAATTTTGGTTAAATTTGAGTAAGGGTTACGTACGATATGGCCTCCAACAGTTAAATCTCCCTTTTGTGGGGGAAAAAGGGCCACCCAAGCCTAATACCAAGACAAGGTAGGCTTGGTATTAGGCTTGGTGAGGTAGGCTAGGAGCATCACCGATCCTAGTGGCAAGCCTTTGGAGTCTGCATGCTGCCCATGTGGAAGGCTGAGTCATCAAAACCATGCCACGTTGTTAGACCACGTGGTGCCATCTCATCAAGCAGATGTGACATCACTCCTTGCCATGTCACCTTACATTGCCACACGTGCTGCCACATGTGCCACCTCATCATTCCACATCATCAGCCATGTGATCACATAATGCCACCTTGGCATACCTCCTCAACCTTGCCATGTCACCAATCCCTCCACCTCAATTTGCCATGTCAATCTACCACCTCATGAATGCCAACTCATCATGCCACATCACCTTTCAATGTCATCGAAGAGGCCCAGTACCACATCATGACCATGCAGGAAGAGACTATATTACCACATCATGACCATGCATGCATGGTGCCACATCAGCCAGATGTATACACATGACGATGTGCGAGGCATACAATACCTTGATCGAGGTATATAACCTGGGTGAGGCATACAATACCTCGTTCGAGGTATGTGACCGAGGACACCTAGAGATACCTCGATCGAGGTTCATACCTCGACACCTAGAGATACCTCGAACGAGGTTCATACCTCGCAATGCACTGAATACCTCGACACCTAGAGATACCTCGATCGAGGTTCATACATACATGCGCAATGCACTGAATACCTCGATCGAGGTATAAGGTCTGATCAAGGTATATGATCAGGGCTCTGGGCATAGCAGACCTCTCCACCAAAACTAAGCCAATTAGTATCAATCTTAGCACCTCTCCACCAATAATAATGAAGAGCAATCTAAGAGCAATCTAGTGGATGAGTTGAGGCTCTCTATAAGACACCACGTTTTGGTTCATTTCACCCATTCTTAGCCATTCTTGCCTCCTCATCACTTTGTCACACCTTCCATCCTACTTTCATTGAGAATGGGTTCTCAAAGCCGTAGAGCTAGTAGACGTGAAAGATGTAGGAACCCCCCCCCAAATCTCATTGACGAGGAGCGCAAGCGGAAGGCTCGTGAGCGCAAGAGAGCCTCTAGAGCTCGAGCTCGTGCTGCCACCACTGATCCACTTCCAGCTCTACCTCTACATCCCACCTCCACCCCCACCCCCACCTCCATTGTCCCCCCATGCTCATCCGCTCCCCTACCTCTAGCCTCCGCCCTTCCCCTAGCCACCTACATTTTGGCCTCCACCTCTACCTCTTCCCCCTCCACCCTCCCCCCTCCCCCTCCCCCTCCCCCTCCCCCCGCTCCGCTTGGCGCCTCCCTTCCCCCGTCCACCCTACCATCTCCCATTGATCCCCTTGCCCCACCTTGCAGCAGTAGTGTTGCTTCACGACGTGACTTGCCGAAGTCCACTATCCGTTGTCGTACTAGCAAGATTGTGCAGTCTTTTTTTTGTGACCTCACGCCAGCTTCGCAGTCTTCTCTTCTTACATCCCTGATTGATCACCCTGACTTGGTAGAGTGTAGGAGGCTTGCTGGTCAAGGTGCATGTAGAGATAGGGTTGTATCTAGCGAGGTCCTTAGCAGTGTTCGACGTTCCTATGCTTCTATTAAGCATAGGAACTCCAGTGATGCCTTGGCAGCATGTCATGCTATTGTGGCTGCCATTAGTAGACCTCATATGATAGGCCATGTGCGTACCGCTTCACGTCTTCTTCAGATTGCACTGCGCACATTGCGAGCAGGCATCATTAGGAGGCAGAGTCTAGAGGATAGTGAGACTGATGCTCTTTGGGCTTCGAGTGGTCATGCACCTCGCAGCGATCGATTGTTGGATGATTCCACTAGGTCCTTCATACAACAGTTTTGGGAGGAGCATTGCAGAGCATCCCCGGTGTTCAAGAAGGCATTGAGGAAGAGGGTGTCACGCGGTGTGTACATTGAGCATGGTGCATGTTTTTTGGAGTGTACCCAGAGTGAGTTGTACACTCAGTTTGTAGAGGCGCACCCGGAGTTCAAGATTGGGCAGAGGTCATTTGAGCGATGCAGGCCATGGTTTGTGCGATGCTCTCAAGAGTGTGACACATGCTGTTGTCGCTACCATGTGGATTTTGGATTGATGTATGACGTATTCCGTTCCCTTGATGGTCATAGGGGAGTGGTTCCTACTAGCCCTCGCGACTTCATTCATTCCATATTGTGTACACGAGATGGTGATGCTTTATTCCACTCCCTTGATTGTGTGGAAGGCACGTGTACTTTGTGTGGTGACTTTGCTAGAGTGCCACGAGTTGCACTAGATACTTGTGATGTGCAGATGGTTCGTTGGCAGCAGTATGAGTACTGTACCTTGACATTAGATGGTGTGCATAGTCGAGGAGGTTGCAGCTTGTGGGGAAGGAGACACCACGTGTTGTATTCATTGACTGTTTTCGAGGGAAGCTGTACCGCTACATACGCCACTCGCACACTGCGAAATGGGAGGATCGTCAGTTTTGTGCATGTTTGAGGACATTTCCTATAGGGGTGGTTGTCTCAGTGGTGGACTTTGCGGAGAATTACACCTTTGCACCACAGCATGAGATCCAATCAGAGTATTATTTCTCCGAACAGGTGACGTGTGATTGAGTATTGATTTTTTCCCCGCCTCATTATATTGAATTATTTCAATAGTCATTATTTTTTTTCAATGCCATATTGCAGGTTGCTATATTTGTGCACATTAGCTATCGTCATGCACAGGCTCATGTGGATGGCATTGATAGCACCATGGACTCACACATCATTGTGCGAGAGTATCACTTCTACATTAGTGATGATCGATCGCATGATGCCCATTTTGTGCAGCATTGCTTCACTTTGCATGATAGTTTCTTGAGGGATCATGGTGTCACATGGCAGCGGCGCTGGATCTGGTCAGATGGTTGCGGTGGTCAGTTCAAATCCGCTAGACAGTTTTATTGGTTCTGCAGATGGCACCGTGAGACAGGCATTCCGATCACATGGAGCTACTTCGAGACAGGGCACGGTAAGGGAGAGCACGATGGTGCAGGTGCTTGCGTCAAGCGTGCTTTGCGTCGATACCAGTTGCGTCACAGTGCCGATCGCTTCAAGGATGCACATGATGTGGTGCGGTGGTGCAGCCAGCACTTATCCACTAGTGCTACGTCCTCGTTTCAGTCGCGTGACGATAGGGTGGTGAGCCGGTATTTTTGGTGCGTGGACATTGGGAGTCTTGATCGGTCGGGGCCTTTTGATTGTCGTTCTGTGCCTGGCACTCTTGATTTCCATTCCATCAGGAGCATGGGTGAGTCTCACCCCGCGATCTTTTCTCGACGGTTTGCATGTTTTTGCTCTGCATGCATTGATGATGATTGGGGAGGGTGCTCCATGATACCATGGGCCGATCCATGGGTACAGCGAGTGCTTTCTCCCTTCCAGCCTTGGGAGGAGATACATGATGATCAGGATGCGGGATTCAGTTCCTCTAGAGATTATGACCAGCTTACAGATATTTTGCGTATTGGTGATATCTTCGCGGTTATTGCTTCGGAGGGCAATGAGGAGGGTGTGGATTATTACTTGTTGCGATGCTCTATGCTGAAGAGTGTGCTGAATGAGGATACAGTGGATGGGCATGGGATGCACTTCAATGCTCATAGCATGATCGTAGGTGGCCACTATTTTCAGCAGATACAGAGGCGTGGTCGCTATATTGAGTTCCAGGAGTACATGGCGGATCGGGAGGCATACATGTATTCTCATCTTATTGTTGGGATCAAGATTACTTTGAGTCGTGTTCGCACTCGCAAGGCGACGTCCACTCCACGATGGCGCCTTGCAGTGGCGGATCACGAGAGCATACTTGCAACTATTGGCATGAGAGCTGATCCTGAGGAGTAGCACATTACATATCATATTTTTTGGGATCATTAGTTGATCAGATTGATTTTTATTGGGTATCACTAGTTGATTACACTTTTTTGTATTCGATATGTATAGGCTCACTGTGTGACCGTACCATTGTAATTTTCATGGACTCATATTTTGTATTTCACTATGATGGCTGTATACACGTTCATACACATCATTGTATTAGATTCTATTTTAAACATGATGTCCGATGTCTTCTCAATGGGATTTGTTGTGTTTGTAATACAAAAAATTGTTTATTAGTAGTAATGTTGTAATTTGTTTTGTGCATTAGGACATTTTAAAAACGTGACTAAGAAAATTCGCGCACGTACTAACGAAATACGCGTGTGGACTTGCTTGTTGGGGATGAAACTTTGCACGACTCTTAGGCCACCCTAGACATACATCCACGCGAGATTTGGTCTGAATTGATTTGGTGTGCGCCACGTGGAAGGTACAATGCGTACATTTTTACAATCCCTACTAGCACTCGTGACTACGTATGAGCTATGGCGCATGTACTAACGAAATGCGCGTGTGGACTTATCTGTTGGGAATGAAACTTCGCACGACTCTTAGGCCACCCTAGACATACATCCACGCAAGATTTGGTCTCCAACTTATTTGGTATGCGCCACGTGGAAGGTATAATGCGTACATTTTTACAATCCCTACTAGCACGACTACGTGTGAGAAATGGCGCACGTACTAACCAAATATGCATGTGGACTTATCTGTTGGAGATTAAACTTTGCACGGCTCTTAGGCTACCGTAGACGTATATCCACGCAAGATTTGGTGCCCAACTGATTTGGTATGCGCCACATGGAAGGACAGCTGTGTACATTTTTACAATCCCTACTAGCACGACTACGTTTGAGCTATGGCGCATGTACTAACGAAATACGCATGTGGATTTATCTGTTGGGAATGAAACTTCGCACGACTCTTAGGCCACCCTAGACATACATCCACGCAAGATTTGGTCTCCAACTTATTTGGTATGCGCCACGTGGAAGGTATAATGCGTACATTTTTACAATCCCTACTAGCACGACAACGTGTGAGAAATGGCGCACGTACTAACCAAATATGCATGTGGACTTATCTGTTGGAGATTAAACTTTGCACGGCTCTTAGGCTACCGTAGACGTACATCCACGCAAGATTTGGTGCCCAACTGATTTGGTATGCGCCACGTGGAAGATACAATGCATACATTTTTACAATCCCTACTAGCACGACTACGTATGAGCTATGGCGCATGTACTAACGAAATACGCGTGTGGACTTATCTGTTGGAAATGAAACTTTGCACGACTCTTAGGCTACCGTAGACGTACATCCATGCAAGATTTGGTGCCCAACTGATTTGGTATGCGCCACATGGAAGGACAGTTGCGTACATTTTTACAATCCCTACTACTACGTATGAAAAATGGTGCACGTACTAATGAAATACGCACGTGGACTTATCTGTTGGGGATGAAACTTCACACGCCTCTTAGGCTACCCTAGACGTACATCCATGCAAGATTTGGTCTCCAACTGATTTGGTATGCGCCACGTGGAAGGACAAATGCATACATTTTTACAATTTCTACTAGCACGACTAAACCCTAAACCCTAAACCCTGGACCCTAAATCCTAAACCCTGTTGGGCACGAAACTTCACACGCCTCTTAGGCTACCCTAGACGTACATCCACGCAAGATTTGGTCTCCAACTGATTTTGTTTGCACCACGTAGAAGCAATCCCTACTAGCACGGCTAAACCCTAAACCCTAAACCCTAAACCCTGGACCCTAAATCCTAAACCCTGTTGGGAACGAAACTTCACACACCTCTTAGGCTACCCTAGACGTACATCCACGCAAGATTTGGTCTCCAACTGATTTTGTTTGCACCACGTAGAAGCAATCCCTACTAGCACGGCTAAACCCTAAACCCTAAACCCTGGACCCTAAATCCTAAACCCTGTTGGGGACAAAACTTCACACGCCTCTTAGGCTACCCTAAATGTACATCCACGCAAGATTTGGTCTCCAACTGATTTGGTTTGCGCCACGTAGAAGCAATCCCTACTAGCACGGCTAAACCCTAAACCCTAAACCCCAAACCCTGGACCCTAAGTCCTAAACCCTGTTGGGGACGAAACTTCACACGCCTCTTAGGCTACCCTAGATGTACATCCACGCAAGATTTGGTTTCCAACTGATTTGGTTTGCACCACGTAGAAGCAATCCCTACTAGCACAGCTAAACCCTAAACCCTAAACCCTAAACCCTGGACCCTAAATCCTAAACCCTGTTGGGGACGAAACTTCACACGCCTCTTAGGCTACCCTAGACGTACATCCACGCAAGATTTGGTCTCCAACTGATTTGGTTTGCGCCACATAGAAGCAATCCCTACTAGCACGACTAAACCCTAAACCCTAAACCCTAAACCCTGGACCCTAAATCCTAAACCCTGTTGGGGACGAAACTTCACACACCTCTTAGGCTACCCTAGATGTACATCCACGCAAGATTTGGTCTCCAACTGATTTGGTTTGCGCCACGTAGAAGAATCCCTACTAGCACGACTAAACCCTAAACCCTAAACCCTAAACCCTGGACCCTAAATCCTAAACCCTGTTGGGGACGAAACTTCACACGCCTCTTAGGCTACCCTAGACGTACATCCACGCAAGATTTGGTCTCCAACTGATTTGGTTTGCGCCACGTAGAAGCAATCCCTACTAGCACGACTAAACCCTAAACCCTAAACCCTAAACCCTGGACCCTAAATCCTAAACCCTGTTGGGGACGAAACTTCACACGCCTCTTAGGCTACCCTAGACGTACATCCACGCAAGATTTGGTCTCCAACTGATTTGGTTTGCGCCACGTAGAAGCAATCCCTACTAGCACGACTACACGTTAGCGTACCACCAAAGTCAAAAGAAAATAGTAAAATTAAATTGTGGCCTAACATGTCACACCTTCCTTGTACTCCCATACATGAGTAGAGTTTAAAAGGGAGAGGTGGGATTGTTAATATGTGTATATTTTTTTGGTGCATAGCCACAACAACCCTTTCTTTTTACATAAACCAAATACCAACACTTTTCCTTATACCAACCGCCAATCCTTTCTCTTGTACATAAACCACTAAATGCAAAAGAAAATAGTGAAATAAAATGGTGGGCTAGCATGCCACACCTTCCTTGTATTCCCGTATACATGCATTAATTGCCAATTGTGTTGATTTCTCTTCTTTATGTTCATTATCTTTTATACATGCATAATAATTAGATTGGTGCATTGGCAAATGTCATATTAAGGAAATTGAAATAGTCCTTAGAAACTTCGAAGGCATATGCGATTGTGATTTGGCAGGCACATGTGATTGTGGTTCGAATATGACAAATAATTAGGTCTTGTTTTCTTTGATCACCAATTAGCACAAGTATTGTTAACAATAAGAGACAAATTAAACACTGAGTCATAATAAATAATAGCAAAATCATGCAAAGGACAAGTCTAACTCCATTTTTGAAAAAAATCCCCAAAAAATTTATATTTTTTAAAAATTGTAGGGACAAAATATACGCTTCATGTCAATAATATTAAAAAACTAGAATTGTGAAAAAAGAATGCATAAAATATTACTTATATTTTATTGCAGAACCTAAAAATGTATTCTTTGAAATACCAATTGTTTTCTATGCAAGTGCCCATATCAAATCCATATACAAGAATTTCTACACCCTACAAACTAAGCATGTCCACACATTGGTGATTTCTCGAATTTTTTCCTTTTGTCATGTTGTTTAAGTATCTCTAGATCACACATTCCCTCAAGTTCATTGGTGTTGAAAGAATTTTTTATCAATTGATTTACACATAGGTAACAACATTGCCCTCGGAGTCATGGATAAGTTTTGTACCAATATACATTTCTAGAATACTTTTTGTAAATAGCATAATTGAAAGTTGGTAAAATTGATGTTACTTTAATATCTAATTTCATTTGATGAAACAATTTTACATTGGGCTATGGCATTGTCTAAAAAAAGTAATTTTCTTTTTATACAAATTAGTTTATCAAATGGTTGAATTTCAACATATTTTGATATTAAGATCGGAAGGCTAGATTTGGAAGCATGAATATGACAATAGTTGTCTTTTTGAAAAATTGATGAAAATTTGGATTTTGAAACACACTTTATTGACAAACATGAATAGAATAAAATTTTTGTTTAAAAAATGAAAAACTTTTATTAGCAAAATAAAATTTTCATCCAAAAAAAGATGAATTTTGATATGTTTAATGTTTAATGTTTACAATTAATGTTTAATGTTTACAATTACTTCACATGGCATTCTCTTTTAAATACCTTATGTATTAAACAAACTATAAACTGAGATAAACTGAGATAAACAAAGTGTGAAGAACATCATGAAAGTACGAAAATGCTCATACATCATAAAAGTGGGAACAATATCATGAAAGTACCAAAATGAATTTGTACATCATCATCATCATGCTGCAAAAGTGCATCCCTATACAAGAAACGTGTGAAGCCTAAACAATCAATCTGAATCCGAATCTGATAACTCTACATATGATCCTCTAGTGGAACGCTGACGTGGCTCCTGTATGACCCGCTGCCCAACCGTCCGCGCTGTGTGCCCTCAGGCAAAGCCGGCTCAGATGGGCCAGCCTCATCACCTGCATGAGATGGGCCAGCCTCATCCTGATGAAGAGGAGGGCATGCTGCACGCACCACTGCTGCCACATCTCTGCCTCCCTCGCCTCCTCTATGTATGCGTGTCTCAGCTCCCATAGCCGTGCATCTGCGAATACTCGTGCCTCAAATCCAGCGCGAGTAATCGTCTCTACATGTGAAAGACGCTGGTCTCGGCCCCGCCCTAGTTGCTGCTCCACCCACTGCTACAATGATGTCTGCAGCTCTGCCTCTCGCTCAATCCGGCGTGCCTCCTCCGCTCGTGCCTCGTCACCTGGCATGAAATCACCGTACGAAAAGCGTCGTGGAACACATGATGCAACCACCGATGTATCCGCACCCTCCTACATCAGCAACGCTCTCTGTGCCTCCTCCCTGTAGTGCTCTGTCAAGACTACACGGGCGAATGGATCAATAGCCTGATGATGACCAGGATATAGATCATCCATGCCCAGTCCTTTGTATGTCGCCACATCAATGTCGGCAAAGCATACAGGGCACACTGAACGTGCCACCATGTGGCGGGTCATGCAATGGAGATGTGCGATGTGGCCGCACCCTAGTCCAAACCACCCTACGGTGTCAAAGTCCTCGTGGCAGAGGACACAAGTGGCAATAGGAAGCCTCGCTACGACTGCTGCGTCTATGGGTGTCCTAGTCGGCACATCTACAGGAGGAGCAGGGTATAGGGCCACGCTGGGGTCGATCCTATGGCGCGACGGATCACGACTAATATGCCTCAATTGCAAAATATAGTGCTCTGCGTGATGGTATGCTATGCGTGTCCGAATCCTCTGCTCCTCCAAATCTGTCTGCAACAGTCGTACACGAGACTCCATCTCCTGACGCAATAGATGTGCCTGCAATGCAAACATGTCGCGTACATGGTGAGAATTAACAAAAAAACTTCAGGTCAAACCACGCTACAAAAAAATAAACTAACATAATCAAAATAACTAACCTCGTCCCTAGACTCGGCCAACACAGCCTCCAACTCTACAATCCGTCTGTCTCAAGCCTCCAACTCGTGCTGAGGCGCCGTAGATGTGGGAGGTGGTGTAGATGTGGGATGCTCCATCGATGATCGAGGTGGGGGAGGTGGAATCGCAATAGATCTCGATAGGGCAAAGACCATGTGCTGCAAGGATGATGCCACTGAATGAACATCCCCCCTAATCTGTCCTCCCACCACTCGCAATGCCGGTGCAGGGATGGTGTGCAACTCTGGTCCCTCGCGTCGACGCCAACACCTACAATCTGACGCTCCTGATGCCCCATCCTACCACGTCCCGCTCCTGATCCTGGACGGGTACTGAGGTAGTCCACCCGATGACCAAGGACAAACTCAGCGTAAAGCTGCATGGCAAACGACCTGGCTATCTGGCGGTTGTGAGGCAATCGACCACCATTCGTAGCAAGATATCTCGGATAAATGTGTGCTACTATGATGGGGTGCCTACACCGTAAAATATGCAAGGGGAGCCCTGATCGTGGTCGCATCGCCTCGGTGTGACCATCCCAAAACATGTCGTCCAAGGCCTCCCTGTGATGTGACTCCCGCTCAAACAACTGTCGAATGGCTCCCCAATCCAAGCCACCACCAATGATCTCTGCCTCAGCCTGTGCCTGAAAGCTATCCACAACGTCCTCAACCGTGTCCAATTTTGATAGCAAAGTGTTGACTCTTTCCTACTACTTTCGTAGGAAGAGCTGGGTATTCTATGTTGCAGGGTTCCGAGGCTTTTTGTCACCTACAGATATATTGGGATTGTCGTTGTAGTATATGTGTAGCTTAGGACCTCAAGTCGTGTTCCGGTGAGAGACGTAGGCTTAAGTGTGGTAAGCAAACAAAGTGCAAGCATGTGTAAAAGGCACGTAAACCATCGTTGTTGGGGTAATGAAGGCTTTTGCCTTCATTAGGGGTTGTAGGGTTTAGGAGGAGTTTAAGGGTTCAAAAGGAGGTTCCAGGGTTTAGAAAGAGTTCAAGGGTTCAGAAGGAGGATCCTGGGTTTAGAAAGAGTTCAGGGTTAGAAAGAGTTCCAGGGTTTAGAAGGAGGTTCCAAGGTTTAGAAGGAGTCCAGGGTTAGAAGGAGGATCCAAGGTTCAGAGTAGAGTACATGGTGGAGAACTCGTCTCCCTCGTAGATCATGGAGTTCAAGGGTTTAGGAAAGCATAGGAGTGGGAGAGGAAGAAGGTGTAAGAGCATGGGTGAAGGAAGAGAGAGAGGAGGAAGGAGGAGGAGGGAAGAGGAGGAGGGAGGGGGAGGAGAGAGGAGGAGGAGGAGGAGGGAGGAGGAGGAGGAGGAGGAGGAGGAGGAGGGAGGAGGAGGAGAAGGAGGAGGAGGAGGGAGGAGGAGGAGGAGGAGGAGGAGGAGGAGGGAGGAGGAGGAGAAGGAGGAAGGAGAAGGAGGGAGGAGGAGAGGGAGAGGGTGGGTTGCAGGGTTGGAGGAGAGGGGAGAAGGGTTGCAAGGTTAGGACATGCTTTTGGACGTGCAGTGCAAGGAAGCATGGACACTTGAGACAAATGCTTGGAATACCAATGTAGACTCAACACAATGCCCCAAGAGTGTGGGCTTCATTCCATTATGGGGTATTTATACAAGTTGGAGAGCTTCTCTCTCTGCATGTAACACAAAGTCGTATCATAAAGTTGTATCACAAAGTTGTAACACAAAGTTGTAACACATTCTCTCTCTACATGTAGAAGTTGTAACATAAAGTTGTAACACAAAGTTGTTACACAAAGTTGTATCACAAAGTTGTAACACAAAGTTGTGTCACAAAGTCGTAACACAAAGTTGTGTCTAGAAGTTGTAACACAAAGTTGTATCACAAAGATGTATCACAAAGTTGTAACACCTTCTCTTTCTTCATAAGTTCATGTTGGCACAGAGTCAACATACTCTCGGATCCATTTTATTACCCGTCCTCGGGTTATGGCTTATTTTGATTTCAGAGTTGGGATGCCATGTGCATAATTCAGTGGCTATTTAGCTTGTGGTATGCGAGTCATTCCTGCTATAATGCTTTTGCACCACACAATTTGTAGTCAATAGTCAAGGAACTTATCTCCTCTTAAGGAGGGGTAGATGACTATGAATGTCAGAGGGGATCTCGTTGCTGAGGTTGCGGACGCTGCCATCGAATCTTCTTGGGAAGAGGTTTAGCGGGGGTCTCGTTGTGGAGGATTGGTATAAAAGGATGTTGGTCAAGAAGCTTATCTCCACTTAAGGAGGGGTAGATGACTATGAATGTCAGAGGGGATCTCGTTGCTGAGGTTGCGGACGCTGCCATCGAATCTTCTTGGAAAGAGGTTTGGCGGGGGTCTCGTTGTTGAGGCTGTCATTTCTTGCTATCTTGCATACATGTTGGATGCGATTGCACCCGTAGCATTGAGCTTGTAGATAATTAGTATGCAAGTTTGATATTTTTGCATATAGGAGACGGCTGTGATGTTTGGCGGGGGTCTCGTTGCGGAGGCTGCAGACTCTGTTGCCAATTCATCTTGAGTTTTGGCATAGCTTCGTGTACTGCGTGTGAATTCATTGCATGCTTTGAGAGTATGGAATGAAAGTGTGTGATACTATTTTTTATGCAATCTATTATGTGCCTATGGAAAATCATGTGAGTGCATGTGATGTGTCTAACTATATGCTTATTTGTGGGATTTGATAGGGAAACTAAGACTCAAACATCCCTAATATGCAAAAAACGTGCATATGCAGTGAGTGTGCGTGTAACAATCTAGTGCAAACTATATGTGCAAAAAGGTGCATATGCGAGTGAGTGCTTGTGATACAATCTAATCCTAACTAAGGAAGACTTGGTTTCCCAAATCTTCGTTTTTGTCGGGGATGGCTCGCGTGTTGATGTAGTAGCGCTTCAATCGGCTCCCGTTTATTGTTGTGTTGAATTGGACTCCATCTAGTGTTTCAAGTAGCACAGCTCCGATGGGATTCATCTTTCGTACTCAATAGGGTCCTTGACCTAGATACTTCAGTTTTCCCTTGTGTACTTTGGCATTGTATAACAGGACTAAGTCACCTTCCTTGATGTCTTTAGCTTTCAGATTCCTGTCAAACCATGCCTTTCTTCGACGTTTTTCTGTTGTCATGGCATGATAAGCGACTAGTCTTGTCTCTGTATGCTTTTCCAACTGACAGAGCCTTTCTTTCAAGGACTCATGATCACCCATGCGTTCCTGTACTGCGATGCGTAGACTTGGTATTACAAATTCGAGTGGGACCATGGCTTCAAGGCCGTACACCAATTGAAAAGGTGTGTTCCCTGTACTGACCTTGAATGTGGTTCTGTATGCCCATAAGGCTGCATTCAGTTTCTCTGCCCAATCAGAACGGTGTGGTTCTACTACCTTGGTGAGGATATTGCATATGATTTTGTTTGTGGATTCTGCTAGTCCATTCCTTTGGGGGTAGTAGGGTGTGCTTTTTCTATGAATGACCATGAAGCCAGACAAGAGTTCTTGGATTACCTCATTGACAAAATGTGTGCCTCTATCCGACACAATTTCAATGGGGCATCCGAATCGGGTGATCACATGTTCGTACAAGAATCTTGCTGTGCTTTTGGCATCTGCCTTTCTGACTGCTTTAGCTTCAGCCCATTTTGTAAAGTAATCAGTGGCCACAATGATGTAGCATGCCTGTGTTCCTTTTGCTGCTGGTGGATGTATGGGACCCACATAGTCAATCCCCCATTTTTCAAATGGTTGTTGTGCAACAACTGTTGTTAGGGGATTGAAGTCTTTGTGTTGTGGTTTAATAGTTCATTGGCATACATCACAGCCTTTTACATATTCATAGGCATCTGCCCACAGTGTTGGCCACCAGTAGCCTGCGAGGAGAACTTTTCTTGCTGTGGCTTCCCCTTGGAAGTGTCCTCCTGCAATGCCTTCATGGACTTCACTCAGGATTGGCAGGATCTCATGAGGCATTACACATCTTCTTAATATCTGGTCCTTGCCCATCTTGTATAGTTGTCCTGCAATGAGTTGATAGGGTGCAGCCTTTAGAATCAATTTTCTGGCATCTGTTGCTTTCATGTCAGGGGGTGGTCTTCCTGCCATCAAGTACCCAATGATATCTCCACACCATTCTGGAACAGCATCTATTTGAAATAGTGTGGCATCTGGTAAGTCGTCTTCTACTCCAGTGGCTTCTTCTCTGGTCTTGACTCGAGACATGTGATCGGCAATGTAGTGTTGGGCACCTTTGCGGACCACGATTTTGAAGTTGAATTCTTGTAGCAAGAGGAGCCATCTAGTTATTCTACCTGTGGTACACGGACGGTTCACAAGATAAAGCAATGCTTGATGGTCGGTGTAGAAGACAAAATCATTTGCGAGTAGATAGTGCCGAAATTTCTTTACACTATACACCATTGCTAGGGCTTCTCTTTCTGTGGTTGTATAGTTGATCTCTGCATCATTGAGTTGTCGACTGGCGAAGTAGACGGGGTAGTCTTTCTTATGCTCACCAGGTTGACAAAGCACACTCCCAATTGCATACTTGGATCCATCAGTATGAACATGAAAATCAATATCCCAATTGGGAGATATAAGGATGGGTGCTGTGATTAGGCGCCACTTTAAAAGCTCAAAGGCTTGGTCGCACTCTTCGGTCCATAAGGACTCCACTAATAATTTGTAAAGTGGTCTAGCTATCATGGCATACCGCAATATAAATCTTCTATAATAGCCGGCATGTCCCATAAAGACCTGTACACCTTTGGAATTTGTAGGAGGAGGCAATTCCATGATGATTTTGATTTTGTCCATGTCAGTTGCAATCCCATGTTGAGAGACGATGTGTCCCAAAACAACTCCGTGGGTGACCATGAACTGGCATTTTGTTGGATTTAGGGAGATGCCATACTCCCTGCATTTGATTAGTACTTCTTCCAGACATTTGAAGTGGTCCTGTTTGGTTGAATGGATGCACAAATCATCCAAGAACACCTGTAAAAACTTATTCAAGAATGACTTGAAAGCTATGAACATGACTCGCTGGAATGTGGCTGGGGCATTACAAAGGCCGAATGGCATGAATCTATATGCAAAAATACCCCATTCTGTAGCAAATGCTGTTTTTGATTGGTCTTGAGGAGCAATTTGCACTTGGTTATAGCCACTGAAGCCATCCAAGAAGCTATATATTTCAGATCCTGCCACCTTTTCCAACACTGTTTCTGTTAAGGGTAGGGGGTAGTGATCCCTAATTGTGGCAGCATTCACATTTTTCAAGTTTACACATATTCTGAGCTTCTTGTTGCATTTAGGCACAATGACAATGGGTGAAACCCAATCAGTGTGCTCTATCTCGTAGATGAATCCGGCATCTAGGAGTTTTTCCAGCTCGTCATAAACCATGGTGCCATATTTAGGATTTGTGCGATAAGGTCCACATACCTTAGGGCGAGCGCCTTCCCTTATAGGGATCGTGTGAACTGCCACTTCTGGTGAAATTCCTTTCATCTCTTTGTATGACCATGCTAGGCAGTCACGGTATTCCATTAGGAGGTCTTTGAGTTTGATTTCATCTTCTTGACGGAGCTGTTTCCCAATGAAAACCAATTTTTCTTCCTCCCCTTCAAGGGCGAGGTTTATTGTGCGTGTTTTTGCCGGTCCCTCATAGATTGGAGTTTCTCCAATGCTATCGGTTTCTTGAACTTCAGATTCTCTGATTGGTCTTGGCATTGCTATTGGTGCACTGCCACTTGTATAATTCTTAAAGTATTCCGACACTTCTCGAAGATCGGCCTCTGATGGGGTTGAACTAGCCTGACATGTGTCATGTGTACTGGGTGGCATAGTTGCATTTAGTAATTTGTTAGGCTCTTCTTTTCTTTCTTTTTTTGAAGTCTCTTGATTGAGCTTCATCCGCACATGTGGCTTATATTTCCGAAACTTCTTACGTTGGGAACTGTGGGGTAACTTTTCCACTGGTAAGGTGTTTCCAAGTAAGGGTTCATGTGCTGCACATACTCCTTCCAGTCCCTCAGGGGACCATTCAAGACGTGGTGGTTTTGATTTTGAGGGAACTGACTTTGCAAGGTACAATTCGACAATCCTTGTTTGGACTCGTTCGAATTCATTGAAGTGCTCGGCCTTGGCTCTTCTGCGATTTCCTCCTGCAGCTTTCTTGCGGGATCTTCTGCTGTTATGCAACTGTGGAGGTTCAACTTTTGGGAGCTCAACTGCCATTAGGGCATGCAGAATGGCTAGGTCATTATCAAAGATTTGATCTTCAATTGTAGCATTCGCAGCCTCTGTTTCAAGGTCCCAAGGAAAATCTGAGTCATCATTGGTATGGGTACCTTCTTCAGGTTCATTATCCCATTCGAGGTCAGCCATAAAGAATGGCATCTCTAGATCGATTGGTTCTTCATGTGTCGGTGGAGGATCGACCTGTAGTGCGTTAACATCTATATGTGAGAAGATGGGGTCTAATGAATGGCAGTTGTCGATGGTTGCCAATGTTTGTATCCAGTTATTGACATTGCTTTGTGAGTCACCTGCTATGGCATGCTGTTGCAAGGGATCTGATTTGCTCGAGATTGTCGTGGAAGATGTGTCATCCAATGCTCTAGGAACAATTGGTTTAATAGCTCCTATCCCCACATTCACCCTGACTGCAGTGTCTCGATTCTGGATTGTCAATCTATCCGTTCCCCAGTCATGGAGGACTGATGCTTCCCGTAACCAAGGACGTCCCAGTAAGATTTGATAGGATTTTTTGGGGAGATCCAAGATTGTGAATTGAAGGGAAAAGCGGACTCCTGTGATCTTTGTGGACACGCCATTCACTATTCCCAAGGGTTTAGCCCGTGAATCATCGGCAAGGCGTATGTTGAAATTAGCCTTTTGCATTGGTGGGAGACCCCATTCTTCGTAAAGCTCCTTTGATAGGACATTGACACCTGCTCCACCATCCACTATGGCTTGGACTTCATTATATGCTTTGTGGATCAAAGGCACAATGATGTTGCGTATGTCATCTCTCTCACCCATCCGCACAGGGATATCTTCAATGTCGTTCATAGGTGGAGGGGGATTTGCGAGTTCAATCCATCCTTTGAAACTCTCCCAGAGATTGGGACAATTTCGTAAGAGGATTCCGATGGGAATGGACACAGGGCAACTCAGGATGCTAGAGAGTGCAGCTCCTTCAAGTTGACGTGGCGGTACATTCTGTTGTGGATTTTGTTGTTGGAACAAAGGCTCGAGTACAGTATCAATACTTTGTGGGGCCAAGTCATGGAGTGGGTCTTGAGCTTTCTGAGCCTCAAATTGAGCTTGTTCATTTTGGATCCAGTGCTGAAGTACCTGAAAACGAGCCTTCTCCACCTCTGCATTCGGGAATGGAGCTTCTTTTATTCGAGGCTCGGGAGTTGATGTGGATGAGCTCGGCTGCTCATTGCTTGGCGGAGGTGGAGGCACTTGTGCTTTCTTTCTCAAAAGTCGCTTCGGTTGGATTGGAATGATAGGGTCCTTCGTGGCCTCTTTCTGTTGGCGTGTAATTACATTGATAGGCTGTGACCTTAGACTTGCCGGACCCAGACTTTGATGGTCCACCCCAATGATGCCGATGGGGATGTCAGGCTTAACCTCTGTTTGTTCTGGGACCTTATTTTTCATGGGACAATCCATACAGGCATGTCCTATGCCACAATCTCTGCAGAGCGGTTGGAAAGTGGCTGGGCTACCACGATGAGGGCACTCTGCGATCCTATGATTTTCTCCACAACCGTAACACTTGATTGGTGCTCGAAATGTGTTGGGTCGCACTTGATTTGCATAGACTGGTATTAGACCCTCTGCACCTTCTACATAGTACACTGGGTACTCTGCTTCATACTCAAATAGCGAGTCTACTTCCTCGGCTTGTAATTGATGTATGGGAACTGCCTGAGGAGCTGGATTTGGTGCTCTTGGATACGGTCGTGGATTCGGATTCCTGAGTAGTTGTGGGACTTGTGTCGGGAACAGGATTTAGTCTCGGAGCTAGGGGCGCTTGTGCAAGTGCCGGTTGCCTGTATAATGGCATGGGTGCCGCTTGGTATTGTGGTGGTCGAGGCGGATTGTTGCGCATGTTGAAGATGCAACTGGTCTCATCATGGCCGCCGACGACACAGATATGGCACCACAACCGTGGCGGTGGATTTGCTTGTGCAGTGATCCTTGCTCTTAGGACTGGGCATTCATTTGCTGTATGATTTGCCAAGCAGTGTGGGCACCATACATTTTCTCGCCGTGGATATGTTTGAGTTGGCGGTTGAGACAAGTGAAGTTTTTGATCCATGGCCTGCATCATATCTTCTTTCAGCTTCAAGGTTATGGCCTCTAGGCGATCTTCATTGGATGTTTCGGCAGTGTCCTTTGATTTACCTTTTTTCGAGCGTTTATCTCGTGTAGTTGATCTGGCATCATCACTGCTAGTGTCTGAATCTGTCATGCCATCTTCGATGTCAATGACTGCCGCATGAGCGGCACTGAATGTTTCATAGCTACTTATCTTTTTCATATCCTTGTGGATTTTCTTTCGTAGACCTGCTATGAACCATGCCGTGAGGTACTTTGCATCTGGGCGTGGGTCACATTTGGCGATCAATCTCTTCATCTTTCCCAGGTATGTGCGTACATCTTCCCTCCGGCCTTGTTCGATCTTGCTGAGTTGGAGAGCGGGATCATCTTGTAGCCTCTCCGTTTGAAAGCGACGTTTGAATTCGGTTTGAAGTAGGTCCCATGTGGCACGTTCTTCCACAAGAAGGTCGAGGTACCATTCTGATGCCTCATCAGTTAAGGCCATTGGAAACCAAGCCACCTTGGTTTCATGGGATTGATCACCACCTGCTCGACATGCGGCATCAAAATGCTGGAGGAAGCGAGCTGGGTCTCCCCTACCATTATATTTGGGAAGTTCCAGTTTTCCCAAGGGGCGTCGGCCGTGATTGTTGTGATTTCGTCGATTGAAGAAGTTGTCAACCTCAGCATTGAGCTCAATATCCCCATCATGCTCATGACGGCGTCCAGCCATGTTGGGGCGAGGAGGAGTTAAAGGAAGTTGTTGAATCTCAGGGGGGGAGTCGGGGTAGAGGATTGGCGGGGGCGGTTGTTGCAGTGGAGTTAGATGCAGATGGGGCGAGCGTTGGAGTCGAAGTCGTTGGCCGGACCGTAACTGCATGCAGATGGTGCGTGATTTGCCAAGGGTATCGCTACCCCAAGTGCGGGTGTGGAGGTGGTGCTTGTTAGGAGAATTAGAGTGGTGTTAGTTTGTGTAGGGACCGTCGTATTAATAATGTGCCTAAGATTGTCCTACGTGTGTAGGGAAATGTGCCTGTGCAGACGGATCGTTAATCGGAGGTCGCGGCGTGAAAATACGAGTGAATTAATGCAAAATGAGGCCCACACGGGGGCGCGAATGAACGTGTGCTAGGGATGCCTAAATGGTGTGCAATGGGCTGGAAAAATACCCCGTAACGTGGTGTTTCCATGTGTGAAATCTGGGTTCAAACGGGGTTCAATTTGGGTCCCAAATGGATGAGTTTCGAGGGGTTAAAGGAGGGGTAAATTTGGCGTTTGGGGGGGTCCTAATGGTGGTGTGAATGGACTTTAAGTCCAACCGAGGGGTTAAAACCAAGTGGCTCTAGTTAGACTAACTAACCTAGATCCTCCTAGTTACTGTAACTGGGAGGTTAACTAACTGTAGTTAGTTACTAACGAAAGAGTTAGTCTAACCTAACTGAGGGTAATCTAACCGAACCTAGTCTAACTAACTGAGGGTTAACGAAACTAACCTAACTGCAGTTACTACTAACCTAACCTATGTGAACTAATCTAACTCAGGTTAACTAACTAACCTAGGGTTAACGAACCTAACCTAACTTTAGTTAATGCTAACCTAACTATGGTTAAATCTAACCCTAGAGTTAATTTTAGATTAGGTTTTTTTTTTTTAAAAAAAAGTGTGGGGGGCTACCCGACGGCGGCGCCCGGAGGGGGGGGGGGGTTGATGCGGCGGGGGAGGGCGGGGGTGGCGCGCGGGGGGCGGCGAGGGAGGGCGGGGGGTGGCGCTGGGTAAGGGGTTGGGGAGGGCGAGGGGGGTGTGAGGGGGGTGCGCGGGGGGGCGGGGAATGGCACGGGGCGGGGGGCAGCGGGCGGCGCTGTGTGCGCCGCCGCGGGGCGGGGGGGTGTGCGGGGGGGCGAGGGGGGTGCGAGGGGGTAAGGGGTTGGGGAGGGCGAGGGGGGTGCACGGGGGGACGAGGGGTGGTGCGAGGGGGTAAGGGGTTGGGGAGGGCGTGGGGGGTGCGAGGGGGGTGCGCGGGGTGGGGCGGGGGTGGCGCGGGGCTGCAGGCGGGGGTGGCGCGGGCGGGGGGTGCGGGGTTGCGGGCGGGGGGCGGCGCGGTGTGCGCCGCCGCGGGGCGGCGGCGGCTATGCGGAGTGCCGCCGCGGGCGGGGTGGGGGTGGGGTGGGGAGGGTCGCAGAGAGGGGAGAGGGGGAATAAGGGGGAGGGGGTAAGCGGGAGAGAGAGGAGGGGGGGGCGGGATGAGGGGTGGAGGGGCGGGCGTAAGGGGGGAGAGAAGGGAGAGTGAGAGAGAGAGAGAGGGGGGGGTGAGGGGTGGAGGGGCGGGCGTAAGGGGGGAGAGAATGAGGGGGAGAGAGGGGAGAGTGAGAGAGAGAGAGAGGGGGTGGGAGAGAGAACGAGGGGGAGAGAGGAGAGAGGGGAGAGAGAGAAGAGAGAGAGAGGAGAGAGAAGGTGGAGGGAGAGAAAGGGGGAGGGAGGAGGGGGAGGTGGAGATGAAGGGGGAGGGGGGAAGGGGGTGGTGGAGGGGGAGATGAAGAGGGAGGGGGAGGGGGAGATGAGAGGAGAGGGGGGGTGGAGGGGTCGAGCGTAAGGGGGAAGAGAATGAGGGGGAGAGAGGAGAGAGTGAGAGAGAGGGAGGGGGTGGTGGAGGGGGAGGGGGAGAGGGGGAGGTGGTGGTGGAGAGGGGGAGGTGGTGGTGGAGGGGGAGGGGGAGATGAAGGGGGAGGGGGAGAGGGGGAGATGGTGGTGGAGAGGGGGAGGTGGTGGTGGAGGGGGAGGGGGAGATGAAGGGGGAGGGGGAGAGGGGGAGATGGTGGTGGAGGGGGAGGGGGAGATGAAGGGGGAGGGGGAGGGGGAGATGAAGGGGGAGGGGGAGAGGGGGAGATGGTGGTGGAGGGGGAGGGGGAAGGTGGAAAAAAGAGGAAAAAACCTGAAAGACTGAAATCGAAAAGCAGGGAGAAGTGGTCACCTGAACGCTCTCCAAGTCTTTCTCGATGTAACGGGATTGTTGCGGAACAATGGACGGTGGGTGGAAGGCTAGGTCATCGCTGCGAGAAGGGCTCGATGTCACTTACATGGCGAGGATAGGAGTAAGGGGGTGGTCGATGGAGAGGGAGGAGTGTCTTGCGTGGGGCTCGGAATGAGGAAGAGAATGGAGGCAAAAAGTGAAAGATGAAGAATGAGGGGGGGTGGAGTAGGTTTTTATAGATTTGGATTTTAGGTTTAGGGTTTAGGTTCAGGGTTTAACCCTAAACTCTTCCCGAGCCATAACTCTTTATGGAGAGCTCGGTTTGCCTTTCTGTAAAAAGGTAAAATGATCGAAATTGAAAGCTCTACGCATCCGCGTCCACTACCTAGCCTGATTGTATATCATGTGGCTCATTTTAAGAAATTAAGACAATTTCTTAAGGTAGTAACCCAAAGTGGATGTTTGGGGTTAATATGTTTGGCTAGAATTGGAAAAAAAATTTACTCTCCTTGCCCTTGAGTGTTATGTTCGTGAAAGTTTGAAGTAGTGACTTGTTTTACACATACCTACGTATGTTTACTCACTACTTGAGACACTAGTCTCCCCGGCAACGGCGCCAAATGTTGACTCTTTCCTACTGCTTTCGTAGGAAGAGCTGGGTATTCTATGTTGCAGGGTTCCGAGGCTTTTTGTCACCTACAGATATATTGGGATTGTCGTTGTAGTATATGTGTAGCTTAGGACCTCGAGTCGTGTTCCGGTGAGAGACGTAGGCTTAAGTGTGGTAAGCAAACAAAGTGCAAGCATGTGTAAAAGGCACGTAAACCATTGTTGTTGGGGTAATGAAGGCTTTCGCCTTCATTGGGGGTTGTAGGGTTTAGGAGGAGTTTAAGGGTTCAAAAGGAGGTTCCAGGGTTTAGAAAGAGTTCAAGGGTTCAGAAGGAGGATCCTGGGTTTAGAAAGAGTTCAGGGTTAGAAAGAGTTCCAGGGTTTAGAAGGAGGTTCCAAGGTTTAGAAGGAGTCCAGGGTTAGAAGGAGGATCCAAGGTTCAGAGTAGAGTACATGGTGGAGAACTCGTCTCCCTCGTAGATCATGGAGTTTAAGGGTTTAGGAAAGCATAGGAGTGGGAGAGGAAGAAGGTGTACGAGCATGGGTGAAGGAAGAGAGAGAGGAGGAAGGAGGAGGAGGGAAGAGGAGGAGGGAGGGGGAGGAGAGAGGAGGAGGAGGAGGAGGGAGGAGGAGGAGGAGGAGGGAGGAGGAGGAGGAGGAGGAGGAGGGAGGAGGAGGAGAAGGAGGAAGGAGAAGGAGGGAGGAGGAGAGGGAGAGGGTGGGTTGCAGGGTTGGAGGAGAGGGGAGAAGGGTTGCAAGGTTAGGACATGCTTTTGGACGTGCAGTGCAAGGAAGCATGGACACTTGAGACAAATGCTTGGAATACCAATGTAGACTCAACACAATGCCCCAAGAGTGTGGGCTTCATTCCATTATGGGGTATTTATACAAGTTGGAGAGCTTCTCTCTCTACATGTAACACAAAGTCGTATCACAAAGTTGTAACACAAAGTTGTATCACAAAGTTGTAACACAAAGTTGTAACACATTCTCTCTCTACATGTAGAAGTTGTAACATAAAGTTGTAACACAAAGTTGTTACACAAAGTTGTTACACAAAGTTGTATCACAAAGTTGTAACACAAAGTTGTGTCACAAAGTCGTAACACAAAGTTGTGTCTAGAAGTTGTAACACAAAGTTGTATCACAAAGATGTATCACAAAGTTGTAACACCTTCTCTTTCTTCATAAGTTCATGTTGGCACAGAGTCAACACAAAGAGAATGTTGCAGACATCTTTACTAAACCACTCGGTAAAGAGCTATTCAAGAAACACCGACTAGCTCTTGGTTTGACGCAGAGGAAGAACATTCGATGGAATGTAATGCTCTGTCCTTCTTTGATTCCCCAGAATCATCATCTTGAGGAAAGGCCTACTTCATGATGTTGATCTTGAGGAAAGGTGTTGAGAGTTCACGCTCAACATCATGTGATCATGTGTGCATAGCACCATCACATGATGATATGTGCATATCACTAACCTTATAGAGTGCTATAAAGGAAAGGGTTAGATCCCCTAGCCCTAACCCTAACCCTAAATGGGTTTGTATATATTCTATTTTTTCAACTAAATCTAGTGTACAGTTAGTCATTTGTGGTGTGCTCTCTAGCTGTGCCCTCTCTCCTCATCTCCACTCTTCTCCTCTCCCCTCTTCATATTTTGTCATTTCTAACATATCAAGGTTTCAACTCTTGTTTCTCTGACCCCAACTTATATGCCAAACGTGATGGTGCTCTTTTTGTCATTCTTGCTCTTTATGTGGATGACACCATACTTGTTTCCAACAATCTCAATTTCTTACAACATGTTAAGAAAATCTTATCCTCATCATTTGATATGGTTGATCTTGGTGACATTCATTCGTGTCTTGGTATTCAAGTTCAGCGATTTCGTCACAAGGGAATTCTACTACTTCGACAAACAAAATTCATTCAAGATGCAGTTCAAAAGTTTGGCTTGACAAATGCTCACTCTATGCCACTCCTTATCTTGTGAGCTCTGTAAAAAATACTCAGTTAACTCATGATGTTGAGTTTCACATCAACCCTATGCCAATCTTGTTGGGGTTGCCTACAGTTTGTCAGTTTAAACACTCGACCAGATATCTTTTTACTGCCAATTTTCTAGGTCAATATCTGGCTGCTCCCTCAATGCAACATTGGTCTGCAGCAAAACGTGTTCTAAAGTATTTGAAAGGCACTTCTGATTTTGGATTAGTTTATCGACATCATATAGAATCATCTTCTATGATGTCTCTTGATCTTTTGGGATATACAGATGCAGATTGGGCAAGCTCTCACTTCTCTATGCGGTCTACAAGCAGTAATTGCTTCTTTATCAATGGTTGCTTGGTCTCTTGGGCACGTAAGAAATAATGTTGTGTTGTTGTTTCTACCATAGAATCTGAGTATGTAGCGGCTTCTCTAGCAACTCGAGAATTGGTTTGGCCTACAACAATTTCTTGCAGATAGTCGTCATCCTCCATCATCCAGTACTCCTCTCAAATGTGATAATCAAAGTGCCATAAGACTGGCTAAAGACTATGTTCAGCATAACAAATCCAAACATATTGCTGTTCATTACCATTATGTCAGACATGAAGTGAAGAAAGGGATGATAATGATTGAACATTGTCCCACTTCTCAGATGTGTGAAGATAGTGGGAGAGAAGGAAGGAGTCTCACTTGCGGCTTTCTCACATACACAATGGGAGAATACACACAAAGGTGGAGGCTGAAAACAGTTTTCCTCTTCATAGTTGTGAAAGCCAAAAGAACTCTAGTACAAAGAAATAGGAGAACCCTATATGTGGGTCTCAAACCAAACTCAGCTAACTAAGGTGACATACTAATTGACCCACGAACTAGAGTAGATAAGGATAGCTGTCATCCAGCTATTATTCATGGGCAGTGTACCAACCGCATCTGCAGCTAACAAGTCGGTGACATAAATGCACAACGGTCACCCTGGCATATCACGAGTGGAGCTCGATATCTCAACACTCCCCCTCAAGCTCAGTCCCAATTCCTGCACACCAAGCAGGTCTTTGAACTTGCGCAGCTTCTCTACGCCCAATGCCTTCGTGAATATGTCAGCTACCTGATCCTCTGTGCTAACATAAACTAGATCAATAAGACCTAGTAAAACTTCTCCCACACATAGTGATAATGCACCTCAATGTGCTTTGTTCTAGCATGATAGACTGGGTTATTTGCCAGGTGTATACTGCTCATGTTGTCACAATAAATGACCAGTGGCCCATCTGTAGACTGATGCATATCATAAAGTAGCTTATGCAACCAAGCTACCTCACATGCAGCCATTGTTGCACCCCTGTACTCAGCCTCTGTGCTCGACATGGCAACTGTAGGCTATTTCTTGCTGCTCCAAGTGACTGCAGCACTCCCAAAATAGAACACATATCCACTGGTAGATCGTCTATCAAAAATACTACCAACCCAATCAGCATTAGTGTATCCATGCAACTGTATATGAACCCCAGCCTCATAAAATAGTCCATACTGCAATGTGGACTTCACATACCTAAGTATGCGTCTAGCCGCATCCAAATGCGGTTTCCTTGGAGCCTGCATAAACTCACTTACCAATCCAACAACATAGCTCAAATCTGGCCTAGTAATAGTCATATAAATCAAACTTCCTACTATGCGTCTTTACATAGTAGTGTCTTCCAGAAGCTCACCTGCATCTGCGCTCAGCTTCACATTCTGCTCCAAAGGAACTAAAATAGGCTTACAGCCTGTCATCCCATATTTGCACAGCATGTCCAATCCATACTACCTCTCCACGAGCCGTATCCCACTTGGTGATTTAATCACCTCAATGCCCAAGAAATAACGCAGCTCTCCCAAATCCTTCATCTCAAACTTCTGCTTCAATAGCATTTTCACATGAAGGATATCTTCATCACTATCACCTGTGATGATCAAATCATCAACATAAATGACAAGCAGCATAATACCTTTCTCTATTTTTCTCACATAAAGTGAGAAATCTGCCTTGGAAATCTGAAAGCCAATCTTGTCAGACCATGCTCTAGGTGCTTGCTTCAAGCCATACGAGGCTTTCTTCAACCTGCAAACAAACTCAGGATGAACAGCATGAACATAACCTGGTGGCTGCTCCATAAAGACCTCTTCTTGAAAATCACCATGCAAGAAGGCATTCTTTACATCCATCTGATGTAAAGACCATCCCTTTGATGCAGCCATAGCAATGACTGCTCTTACGGCTGCCATCATTGCACTGGACTGAATGTTTCTTCATAATCAATGCCATATGTCTGTGCATACCCCTTAACAACTAATCTTGCCTTGTATCTATTCACAGAACCATCTGCATTGTGCTTCACCTTGTAAACCCACTTACAGCCAATTGCATTCTTGTCTTTAGGCAAAGGCACCAATTCCCATGTTACATTTGCTTCCAAGGCATCCATTTCTTCATCCATGGCTTTCTCCCATTTTTCTTTTCCCATGGCTTGCTCAAAAGAAGTGGGTTCTGGTTCCTGTATCACTTTGACCATATAGGCATAGTGAATGGCTATAAATCCATCATATTTCAGCCTATCCATAGGATACTTGACTCTGGTAGACCTACACAAAATAGGCTCACTACCAGGTGCTCTCAAAACATCCCTGGTCTTCCTTACTCCAGGTGTAACAACAGAAGGAATACCCAAATCATCATCAATGCTCTGTTTTGAGCCACTGGATTCACCATCCACATAAGAGTGACCTGCATTCACATCAAACATGGGCTGATCTACCTTCTCTTTTCCTTTTCGTGATACCTACATACCACTATCTGCATTGCTTTGAGGAGATTCTCCTGATCTCAATCTTCCTGTCCATGGCGAAGTATGTGAACCACTGCTAGAGGACACTGCAGGTCCACTAATATTTTGTGATTACTGTTGTGAATTCTGTGCAGCATTACCATTTTGTGCATCTACATCATCAATCACATTTACTGGTTTATACCAGCTGCTCATCTCATAAAAAACAACATCTCTGCTAGAAGGGTTATAGCATCTATACCCTTTCTGTTGCAGTGAATAACCAATAAAGATGCACTTCTCAGCTTTTGGATCCAACTTGGACCTCAACTCATCTGGCACATGAACATAGGCAATGCAACCAAAAATTTTCAAATGAGAAATATCGGGTTTTCTACCAGTATTTGAAGTTCCTCCTGAAGAAGATGCACCACCATTTCTCTGCTCTTCAGAAATTAGAAGAGCAAACAACTCCTCAAAATCAGGAAATTTTTCACGGACGGCAATGGATGTCCGGAACTGTGCATAATCCTTTCCTAGACCATTCAAGGTCACAGAAACTAGATCATCATCTTCCACTAGCGACCCAATGGAAGCAAGTGCATCTGCAATTTTCTTCACCTTCATGTGGTAGTCATTGACCCTCATATTTTCTCACTGCACATTGTGCAACTCCTGCTTTAGCTGCATTTTCCTCGCTTGCATATTTGTGCTGTACATTTTTGCCAAAGTATCCCATGCCTCCTTTGGCGTACTTGCATCCTGAATATGCACAATCATAGAATCCGAAATACTGATAGACAGCTAGTACATAACTTTTCTGGCTCTCTCATGCCATCCTTTAAATGCCTGCATTTCCTATTGATTGGGAACATTAGGAAGAATTGGTTCTTCTTCATTTCCTGTAATGAACTCCCAATAGCCTTTTCCGATAAGGAAATTCGTCATTCTAAACTTCCGTGCTTGGAAGTTGTTCTTGTCAAGATTTTCCGTGACAATCTATGAAAGAGAATCAGACACCATTACAGAACACTGTAAAATATTCTGTTACTGCAAAAAACACAGCTTCTGCCTCACACGGGCAAATCTGCAAAACTGACGAAAGTGGTATTTGACCACACAGTCACTTCCTAGTGACGATTTTGCATCAATAGGCAATAAGGATGATTTTGTAACTCCCAGTATCTCTGCGCACAGGCATACGATGCAATTTCTGCGGCAACTTTTCACCGACCTACAGAGCAATGGTTGCACAGCAAAAACAAGGCCTTTTTCTCCATGCTTCGGAGAACTTCCACCTCCAAAACGGGGCCCGAAATGGCCTCGAATCAAAAAAATAAAGTCACCAAGGACTTTGCCCTCTCCCATAGCATATATTGCCCTCTCGCCACACCGTGAAGGGCATCTCAACTTGAGACAATGCACTCTTGCACTTTCCGGCTGTGCTACCTTTAGAGATTTGCTCCCAAACTCGAAAAAGGAAAGCAACACTGGTCCTCTTACCAAGACACTGCGAACTTGGTTTGCTTTCTTGAGATCCTCACCATGAACAAGGCTCTGATACCATGTGAAGATAGTGGGAGAGAAGGAAGGAGTCTCACTTGCGGCTTTCTCACATACACAATGGGGGAATACACACAAAGGTGGAGGCTGAAAACAGTTTTGCTGAAAACAGTTTTCCTCTTCTTAGTTGTGAAACCCAAAAGAACTCTAGTACAAAGAAATAGGAGAACCCTATATGTGGGTCTCAAACCAAACTCAGCTAACTAAGGTGGCATACTAACTGAGCCACGAACAAGAGTAGATAAGGATAGTTGTCATCCAGCTATTATTCATGGGCGGTGTACCAACCGCATCTGCAGCTAACAAGTCGATGACATAAATGCACAATGGTCTTCATGGCATATCACGAGTGGAGCTCGATATCTCAACAAGATGATTGTTGCAGATATTCTCACTAAAGGACTTAGTGAGGCATGCTTCACAGTGCTATGATCAGAACTTGGAGTTCTTGCAACTTCTCTCTTCCAAGATTAATGCACCTATGGGCGACCTTTTGTATATAATGCACATCTGCATTACATACTTGTAAATAATTGTACAAATGATCAACTTGTATACTTGTATATAGGAGCTCGAGTTTTTCCCTTATGCTCCCTAAGAGTTTTTTCATCCGTAGCTAGAGACCTTTGTTTGAGTGGGGGTGTTAGAGCTATATATAGCTTGCCCTAACTTGAACTAGGTCTCACATATATATGTGTAACTAGTGATCAATATGAATCAGTATTTGGGAGTCTATTTGGTGTGTTTATCATCTCTTCTTCTTCTCTCTCAATAGCTTTTACATTCCCACATGAAGAAATAAGATGCTCAATCACATAAAGCAAACTTCTTTAGCTATAACCCGGGGGATTCACTCTTCATGAAAGGGGGACGTCACCTGCGTGCATGAACAAGAAAACCCCCTATTTAAGATCCATGTAGGATGATAAAACACCCCTATTTAAGCTTATAAGATACCACCAAAATTCTATTATGTCCCCCCTTTCCTTAAATCCACGTTCTTTCTCAAGCATTTAGATCACACAATAAGAAAATTTAGATTACTTTCCCTATGACTATTTAAAACCATACACAAAACCAAACTTGTTTGGACTAGTTATCCAAGGTAGCCTATACTATGTCCCCCCCTCTTAAATATGGCATGACCCCCCTAACTTAAATTCAGTATTGGGAAAAAATAAAAGGCCCCCCACCCCTAATGTATAAGCTTATGCCTCATTAAAAAAAGACCCCCTATTGTACACTCACGTGATATCATAAGTTTCCTCTTGTGAATCCCTCGGGAGATATAAGACTCCATAAAAATTTAGACAAACATGAGACCCAACACCCATCGGTCATATCCATAAAAACCAAGAGCACAAGATCGTTGTTGTAAGCGTAGTCGATCTTTAAAGATCAAGATCTTATCTAATCGATGCCAAGTAGGGTCTCAATCTTGCCATTCAGAGTAAGGTAGCCCAATCTACATGCTTTTGTAGTGATAATTATATATGTTTAACACACCAGAAAGTTGATTGAGAAAAACACTTGGATAAAAGGTTATCTATCATATGAAAGCAGTTTTTGATTTCTATAAGGTCATCAGTGAAAACAAGAGTTTAGTGCTTCAGCACTTTTGGTTTCATGCTGCTTTTGCAAAAGTAAAAGCCAATGATGCTTCATATATATTGAGCTAGTTTTTATTTAGTGCCCTTTACTGACCAGTTTCTTATTTAGTTCACTGCTTGTTAAGTCTTTGTGTAAGTGCTTTGCTACTCAACATTCATAGAACATCCTTCAACCAAAGAGCTCTATCAATATCTATACTCGGGTGCGTCACAAAACTTGATTGTTTTTCAGCAATCACTATGACATACATCTATGTGTTGGAGCTTTTCTTTGCCTGTTGGTCTAGAGATAAACCATTTTTCTTTAATAATATACATGATTGAGAACCATGATATCATCGTAGTTCAATACAATGCCTTGGTCTTGATATTCTACTTGAAAGGTTATGTTATTTGTATTCCACTACATTCATATGCTTGGTGCTTTCTTCACAATGATAATACATGTATTATTATGTTTTGCTAGCAAGTTTAGCTACAACTTCAAGTTTCCATAAATCTAGGTTAAAGAGACTTGCCAAATATTCTATATCAAGCTTTAATTTCAGCATGAGCTGATTGATTCAAAGGAGCTTCCAAATTATTTTGTATTGTTTTGAAGGCTAGATTTTCTTCGATTATCTTATCATTTACTTTTGATTTCCTAAATGTTTTATGTTATTTTGAAGGTGAGAGTTACTTTCGATTATCTTATGATTTTGAAAGCAGATTCTCTTTCATCTTTGTTAATCAAGCATGCCTATAGGCCATCCATTGTATTTAATCTGGAGTAGGCTAAATATTATGTAGGTGTGCTTGATATGCAAAAGAAAATGTCGATCTAATGTTTTTTCTCTCTTATAAGCTAGCATCTTGCTTGACTTGCTCGTCATGTATTCCACTAGCTTCACTTATATAACTTGGTCCATCCTATGAAAGAAAAGGACTTGCCAAATGTTTTACGTTGTTAACATTCTAACATGTTTTCTTTCAATGTTTCTTTTCTATTTAGCTTTGATATCATTACTCCTTGGATACGTTACTTCACATATGCAAAGGTGCCTCTCACATGTTTTCTTGCCATTTTCAAGGCACTCGTTTATTCCAAGGTGAGCTCATATGTTCTCTTTCATCACACTAAGTTGTTTCTCCGAGTACATGCAAGTTTGCACAAATGCCTAGATACAATCCAACGGACTAAATGCACATTCGATACCTACAAGATGAGTACATCTACTTTATTTTCCATACTCATCTATATTTACGAGTGCATGCAAGGTCTTGCTAGACCAACAATTTGTTCCTTCTTTGTCTATTAACTTATTGATGACTTATGGTATATATTTACTTATTGGTTAAAGCAAGGCATACTTTTATTTCGCCCTTTATTTGGTGAGGTATACTTATATGTCTTTCACGAGATGATGAACACTTATGGCTGACTTATTGAGTACTCGTTTGGCCATGGCATCTATGGATTACTTATTGCATACTCGTTTGAACGTGGCAAGATTCAACGTCTTTCAGGTGACAATATTTATGAACACATATGGCTGATTGCTTGAGTACTCATTTGGACGTGGCATATGGCTAACTACTTGAGTACTCGTCTGGACGTAGTACATGGATTATTACTGACTCCTCATTTGGATGTGACACATATTTACTCGTCTAAACGTGGTACATGGATTATTAACTAAGTCCTCATTTGGATGTGACACATATTTATCCGGCTTTATGATGGAAACATATGAATTACTTATTGAGTACTCATTTGGACATGGTCATATTGTGTACTCATTTGCACGTGGCAAGGTTCAACGTCTTTCAAATGAACATATATGGATTACTTCTTGAGTACTCATTTGGACAGGACACATATGGATTATTTATTAAGTACTCATTTGGACATAGCACATATGCATTACTGATGTTGAGTACTTGTTTGGACATGATCACCATTCCTAGATGCCCATTTTCTTGGTTACTTCTGGATGTTCTTTGTAATCTCGGATGCTCGTCTTCCTAGTTGTTCGGTACTTTTGGATGTGAAGAGGTTGTTATTTCATTCCCGCTATGATTATGTAAGCTGTGTCCAATCCACAAAAGCTTGCCTCTTGTCATATGTGCGTGGCTTATTCTCGTTGTATTTTCAATTGTCCGATACTTTCGGCTGCCCAGTTGTTTGGTACTTCTGGGATGTCCAATTGTTCGTATTTTTGGTTGTTTGATACTTCCGTCTGCCTAGTTGTTGGGTACTTTTTCACTCCCGCTATGATTATGTAAGCTGTGTCTAATCCACACAAGCTTGTCTCTTGTCATATGTGCGTGGCTAATTCTCGTATTTTTGGTTGTTTAGTACTTGTAGCTACCCAGTTGTTCGGTACTTCTGAGATGCCCAATTGCTCGTATTTTCAGTTCTTCGGTACTTTCGACTACTCAGTTGTTCGGTACTTCTAGGATGCTCAATTTTTCAGTACTTTCGGATGTCCGGATGCTCATTGTGTTTCTAGCTTATTAGTTCTTGATTTGCAGGATCATTATGGGCCTTTCTATTCTATTGCTATGGCTTTCTTACACTACGTAAGCGACATTTCAGCCCTGACTTTATGGACATATCAAATCCAATACTTCAGGATGCCCGAATGCTCGTTGTGTTTTTGGATTATTGGTTCTTGATTTGCAGGAACTTTATGGGCCTTCCTATTGTGTTGCTACGGCTTTCTTACACTATCTAAGAGACATTTCAGCCCTGGCTTTGTGGACATCTCAAATTGCCCCTCCATACTCATCTTTGGAGTGACTGAAGCAATTTCCTCATACATTCATCCTTGGTACAATAGAAAAGGACACTTGAATATTTGTTGTGTTCATATACACTACATGAAATCAGTCATTTTATGTGGATGAATTGTGCAAAACATGAAGGCATAATTATAAAGGTTTGAGAAGGTTTGACCAAATTGAACTTGGAGACAACAAGTTCTACTATTCAAATGAAGAGCTCAAACATTGAACTTGAAGATCTCAAGCCCTGATTATGCATCATCACTATGTCAAACAAGGTGAGATTTCCAGGAAGATTTTTCTATTTTTCACACATAGTTTCACACATAGTTTGCACTGTATCATGCATCAAACATAGTGCCTATACTTTGCACTGTACTATGGACAAGTGCTTGTCTTATGCCCTTGTACTATCCACATGAAATTTGCACTGTATCATCCATCATTACATTGTATCATTTAAATTGGCATATGGCCATCCTTTGTATATATATTTTCACATAGATATATATAGTGGCTCGGGTTTTTCCCTTACACTCCCCAAGGGTTTTTGCATCCATAGCTAGAGGGCCTAGTTTGAGTGGGGGTGTTAGAGCTATATATAGCTTGCCCTGACTCAGCCTAGTCCTCAACTATATATATGCCTATGATCTATGGAGAGAATCACTTTCTTGGGAGCAACTCTTGTTTCGATCTCTCTCCTCTTTCTCTTCCTCTCAACACAACTCTTGTGTCCATCTCTCCCTATTTCTCTTCCTCTCAACATTGACCAATCATCACAATGAAAGTGATCAAATACCTATAGAAAGACTTAGATGGAGGAAACGGTCCACATATATCAGTGTGAACAAGATCCAATAAAGCATATGAATGAGTTGAAGTAGATGCATGAAAGGGTTTTCAATGATGTTGCTTGCCAAGAGCACAATATTCACAGAGGCCCATGTGCAAACGAGTTGGAAGATTCATGCCATCCACAAGATCATGACGATTTATAGCAAGTATCTTGGCAAAATCTAAATGAACAAAATGATGATGCCATAGCTTGCAGTCCAAATCACCAGGGGCTATAACCACATTAGCAATATCATCATTTAAGGAAAGTTGAAAGAGGTTACCATGCCAAGATGGTATGTCCATCTTTTTCAATCCAACACTGTGTGTGGTCAAAGCAAATAAAGAGACCAAGATCAACAAGTCATGCAATAGAAAGAAGATTTCTTTGAAGATCTAGAACATGGATAACACCTCGCAAAACTCTTGTTGAAGAAAGAGTGCCAAGATATAAATCACCAACACCCATGACTTGACAAGTAGTGTCATTAGCAAGATAAACCAATTTCTTATGAGGAAGTGCATAATAATTATGTAAATATTGCGATTGATATATCATATTACCAATAGCACCAGAATCAACAATAAAAGTGGAACCATCTCAAACATGAAGTATCCTTTCTGGAGAGACATCAGAATAGATATGATTTGCATCTTGATGCATATGGGCATCTTGTTGTTGAGCAGCATATGCTTGAGTACGTTCACGATCATAACGCCTCTTGTAACACCGAAAGGATGGATGATTACCACCACAATATTCACAAGAAGAATTTTTGCTTAGTGGTGGTAGCACCATGTTCCTCATCATATTGTCGAGCCCAACAATCATAGATAACATGACCATGATTATCACAATATAAACAATTTTTCTCAGGATATTTGAGACGAGAAGAATTACCACCTCTGTACAGATGACCACCATGTCCATATTTGGAGAAAGGACGCTTGCAAGCAACACAAGTTGTCTCTGAATTTACATCATCCGTTTTTATCATGACAAATTCATGAGGGTCTTTATGACGCTCTTGTTGTTGGATGTACTCAATAAAAGAAATACATGTTTGATCAAAATCAATCTCATTTTTATTCGAAAGGATGGTAACAATATTATCATATAATGGATCTTGGACTGTGTCGAGAAGATAGGTCACCAATTGATTTTGTGGAACAGGTGCACCAGCAGCAGCAAGTTGATTGACAATATTCTTGAAGGATCAATATGAGTTGTCATAGGAGCTCCAACTTTGTATGAAGTGCTCAAAAGATTACGAAGATAAAGAATCTGTGTGATAGATTTCTTCTCAAAAGTAGCAACAAGATATTCCCATATTGTTTGTGTTGCAGTCTTTCATTTTAGTAATTAATGTTTATTTTGTTTTGATTTTTTAAGGAGTGGCACTCATCTCTCTTAGGAGAGTTGGATGTGGTCTTTTTGAATTATTTAATATTTATTTTGTATTGTATTTTAGTGTATAGATAGGCTGGCACTCATCTCTCTTGCGAGAATTGTGCACTGCAGTCTATTTTTGTTGTGTGTTATAGTTTCAATTTGAATATAAATAATTATTTTTTACCTGAGGCTGGCACTCATCTCTCTTAAGAGAGTTGTGTGTTGTAGTCTCATTTTGTATAAAATGTTTGTTTGTAGGAACTCTTGGACTAGCACTCATCTCTCTTAAGAGAGTTGTAAGTTGTAGTCCAAGCTTAGTGATGTTTTCATAGATTCCTATTATGGTACTCATCTCTCCCTTGAGAGTTGTGTGTTACAGTCTAAGTTTAGAGATGTTTTCAAGCACACTTAGTCTAGCACTCAACTATCCCTGGATAGTTCTGTGTTGCAGTCTAAATTAGATATCATGCGATGTGCTCTTAGACACTTAGTCTGGCACTCAATTGTCCTTTTATAATTGTGTGTTGTAGTCTAAGTTGGATATCATGTGATGTGCTCTTAGACACTTAGTCTGACACTCAACTATCCCTTGATAGTTGTGTGTTGCAGTCTAAGTTAGATATCATTCGATGTGCTCTTAGACACTTAATCTGGCACTCAACTGTCCCTTGATAGTTGTGTGTTGCAGTTGAAGCCTAGTGTTAGATGGTCAAGTCCACGGTTAGGGTTATACCTAGGTCATTTGAGACATGACATGCACATTGCACGTGTAACTCATGAAGTTGATGGAATAATAGAACAAGTGCAGCCCTTGAGTATACTTGAAGTGGAGGCAATAGAAGAAGAAGTAGACCTTGCAACAGATGGAGAAGTCATTTCAAGTTAGATGTTAAGTTCAAAAACAACCTCTTACTTTTCTATTCGATGAAGAGGACATTTCAATCCTTTTAAACTCCAAGAAAGAGGTTAATGACAAGGTCATAATAGCCATCCTCAGATTTGACACAAACTTTTTCTTGACTTTATGATTTTGTATTTCCATTGGATCAAATGGACTAATATTCTTTTCTTTTTTAAATTGTAATATGGTTTTAGAACAGCTTTCCCTATATATACAGAGATGTGCATATATGGTCGATCCTCTTGTTTCTAATGTACTTAGGAATAAGAAAAAGGCCATAGATGATGTTTTTAAGTGGTTGCAACCTGTTGATTTGATTGCGGCGCGAGTTATCTTTACTGCATATCATGAGGAGTGAGTATCAATCCCTACTAAGTAGCTTATCTCTTACATTGTGGAGGATTATGCCAAATAATTATTATTATTAATTGATAATGTAGCTCGTATTGGAGCTTGGTGACTGTGGACATCTTAGCCAAGCAATGTTTCTTTGTCAATTCAATAGCATCTATGGTATGTAACATGCCCCACAGCGAAGCAAAATGATGGCCACAGTTGTGGGTGGAGAGTCGGATATTACTGCTTTTTGCTGTGCTGAAATTTTTAATTTGAGCGGTGGTGAAACCTTTGTCGACATAGACTTGCATCTACATGCATTTATGTCATTTAATGTAACCACTGTATTGGACAAAATGGGGAGCTCTTTTGAGGTCAGGGTTATCATTAGCAAGTGACCTCATGTTCTGACATTTGGTAGCGAGGAAGTTACAATCCTCTCCGACCCTTTGAAAGAGGCTAAAGTCATGATGGCCATCCTCAGGTTTGATATGAACATCTCTTGGCTTGATACTTCAATAATTTGATTCAATCTGATTATAACATTTTTTTATTTATTGCTTTAGTACAGTTATATCTCACTTTCCTAGATCAGTATAGAATCGTGTGTGTATGCTCGATTCTCTCCTTTTAGCTATACTTAGTGATACCAAGAAGACGGTAGATGATGTTTGTTCAATGCTACAACCTTTAGACTTGGATGGCATGCTAGTCGTCTTTATGCCATATTATGAGAAGTAAGTATCATCTCAATCTTTCTTTTACTCTTTTATTTGTAATATTGTGTCAATTAATACTTAATATTGTGATAAATCTCATCGCTCTTTATTGGTGATGTAGCTCACATTGGAGCCTGATAGTATGGGATCTTAATGAAAACCATTGTTGGTTTGTCATTTCATTTACACGCTTTCACGGGGTGTTCAAGTAAGTGTTCTTTTATCATATCATTATGAACATGCATCTTACTATTTACTACACAAATTCACTTTGTCATATGTCGTGATGGACAGGTCTGCAAACAAGTTAGTATCTGCGATTATGAAAATTAGGGAGCATCAAGACCAACCAAATTTCCAGACACGCCTCGCAGACAAGTTTAGTAGTGCGTGGAGAGTTGCCTATAGCTTCATGTTGTTCCTCAATGAAAATTTTGAACATGTCTCAATAGAAGCATATACAAAGCTCGCGCTACAAGATTTTATGGTTAAGACTGTTCACTACCTAACTACCACCATTGGGAAACAACATGATGGACTCAATGAAGAACCTTAGGGAGCCAAAGAAAAAAAAGAGACAATTCAGTATCCTTCTGCATGACAGTCTCAAGGAGAAGCATTACAATCTCCACTTGAATTAGAGACTCAATGCATTCTTCCTACACAAGAAGTAGAGACTCAATGTGCATCTACAACATCACATCTTGCAAAGGAGCAAGAGATTGAGTCTATCCCGATTGCACTAGAAGTAGAAACTCAATCTACACCATCTACACAAGAAGTAGAGACTTAATGTACTCTTAGAGCATCACAGCCTCAAGAGGATTCATCAGACTCTACTCGGTTGTAAAGCATGTAGAAAGAAACATGAGTCCTTGAATATTTTTATCTTGTTTGTGTTGACTAATGATAGGTCTTTTTACCTTATGGTAAATGTTGCAATACATTAGGATATTTATTCAATTTTTATTATTATTGTATTAGCAATTCTAATATGATCAGTCCTACCGGGCTTGTTGCAAAGAATACAAAACTATTATAGGCCACAGAGGCCGAGATCACACTAGAAGATCTCATCATTTTGTATCGCTTATCTTCTCAACAATCCAATCTTCCACAGACTCCATGTCCATATCCTCAACATAATTACAATGAAGGAAGAAATTCAAGCAGTCACAGATTGTTTCTTTATAATCTCTTTGGGAGGCCCTTATTATTCTTTTAGCATCCCGATCAAATCGGCCATACCAAGTGCTTCAATAACGTAGGTTGCTTAAGAAGTTCAAGAGATCTTGTTGTGCTTTTATAATACATTGTAAAAGTCTTTCACTCTTTGGTATCTTTTGAGTCTCCTCCCTCTCTGTCTGCCTCTGTGCATCAAACTCCTCTCTCTCCATCCATGTCAGTGAAGAGCCTTGTCAAATTCTTGCATCTCTCCTTGCTCCTTGGTCAGCAATCCATTCTTTGAGATTGTCGATTCCAGACTCCACATCTCCGACGATGCCAAGGACATCCATGGTGGGTGGAGAGATGATAAATTAAGAGTGATGAACAAAGAATGTGCTTGTAGAAGGACTAGGATGGACGAAAGAAGGAAGTGTAATTATATTATTCTTGTCTTCAATCACTTTATATCATAGATTTAAACTGATTCAAAATCTATCATCTCATGTGTCTCTCACATTTACAATCTTTCATTTTTTACTTCACTTAATGGACAACTCACCTCTCTAAAGTTATTAAATCGGTTTTACTTTTTTCGAATTCTAACTTATTATATACAATAAATACCTCATGATGAGAATCTAATAATTATATCATTGTTGTGTTCCATCACTTTATTTTATAGATTTCAATGTAGTCAAGATCTATCATCTCACATGTCTCACATTACGATCTTGCATCTGCAAGTCTAACTTATTATATTAAAAAAATATCTCAGTTTAACTTATTATGTTAAAAAAATATTTCATGACGAGATTCTAATAATTATATCATTCTTGTGTTCCTATTGGGATATCTCAAGGTGTATGCCTCAGGCACACCTTATGTTTCTATGTGTGAGTGCTAGAGGCACAGTTAGGTGCTCACAAGCACAGTTAGGTGGTGGAGAGCCACATAGGATGATTGAGAGAATCTAAGAGCAGATTGAGGAGATGATTGTGGAGCTCTGAGGTCATCAGTGATGTCAGTGAGCATGTATGAGGTGCCTACTTAAGGACCTCACTCTTCTTCATTCTACAACCAAGTAATGCAAGTATTCTGAGTTTGTGTCCATTCTTTGCTTTCCTTTCAGTTTCACCAACATGGTATCAGAGCCATTTGATCCCCCTTGATCCCATTTCTGCCACATCATCATCTTCTTCTTCATCTTCTTCTTCACCATCTCTCCCTCTTCTTCCCAAACTTGCTTAAGCTTGTTCTCCTCCAGTTCTCAGCCATTTCCCATGTCCTTCCTGTTGGAGATCTATCTCAAAAGGGCGAACTTCTGGCTGAGAGGAATGGAAGAAAGGCGCGCCCGTTTCGTCGCCATTGCACGAAAGTCGTCGACTGTTCCATCTGCGTTTTCTCCCAGCACACTTCATCTTTCTCTAATTCCTTTCAGGGGGAGTTAGTCCATCCTAGAGCTATCCTGTGCTGAAATCTGAGCAGCAATGGCTGCATATTCAAGGAGAAATCAGAGAAAAACCAGTCGACTTTGAAGAGGCAAGATAGGGCGACCTGACACGTTTTTGCGCCTCTTCTTCCCAGAGGACCTTCTGTGGTATACCAGCTCTCTTTTGCCTCAGAAACCCCCTTTTCCTTTGCTTTGAAGAGTGAGCTACAAGCCCTCCAAGTTCAGCTTTTCAGTTTTGACAGTTTTGGACAAGTTTTTGAAGATGATGCTACATAAAATGCTACTCTAGCATTTCTGGTTTTTTGAAGCTTTCAATAACTTCAGTATAAGTGTGGCTTCAGTTTTGTTTTGAACTACTAGACCTGGTTTTGATTGGAAAGTATTTATTTCACCCACTTCTATGAAGCATGTAAGAAGAAGCATCATTGATTGAATATTGGTCACTAGTCTTTGCTACATCAAGTGCTCATATTTTGGAAGTTTTTCAGTTATTTTTGCCTTGTAAGAGAGATAGACACTGCCCAATATCTGGGTTAGACCCTCTCATGGCTACCCTATTTAATCTCGAGAAGTTCAATGGAAAGGGCTTCCACACATGGCAGATGAAGGTGAAATTTGCATTGATGAGGGAGAACTTATGGGGACTTGTCAAACCTACTCCTACCGCTACTTCTACGGCCTCCAATGCTGGAGAATCCTCAACTCCAACACGACCGGCAAGGGATCCAACTAGAGAAGAAAAAGCATACGGTATCATTGCTCTTGCTTTAGGAGATGATTATATTCACCATATCTCTGACTTGGAGTCTCCTTCGGAAGCTTGGCAGAAGCTTGACATGATTTTTGGTGCTAGCTCTCACATCTCTAAACTATCACTTAAAATCTCTTTCTTTGAATTGAAGATGGCTAGTGGTACTACTTTAGCAGCTCATGTCAACTATATGCGGAGTCTTATGACTCAATTAGCTTCTATCAACTCTCCTATTACTCCAGATGATGCTATGGCAGTGTTACTTAAGAGTATGCCTGAAGATTATGATCACATTGTTAGCACTTTGAAAAATCTTCCTAATCCTAATCTTGAAGGTATTATCTCTGCTCTCCAAGAAGAAGAAACGCATATGGAGCTCAGGAAAGGCAATGACTCTGCTTATGCTGTTAAATTCCAGAAGGGCAAGTATACCCCTTGCAATCACTGTGGAAAGACAAATCACCTTTCAAAGGACTGCTTCAAAATTAATCCATGCAAGCACTGTGGCAAGAACAACCATAATGAGAAGTTTTGCAGAGCCAAAGAAAAAACAGAAAATGCACTTACAGTTAATGAGCCTCCACAAGATGAGGCATCCTTTGAAGATTATGCATTTTAAAACACATCTCTATGTATGCTCCAGATCTCTCTTTTTATATCAAGGTACTCAGCCTGGATAGTCCTCCAAAATGAATGAAATAAACTATTGTGTTTTTGTGTGTTTTGTAAACACCTCTGGTCACCTTATGATGTAGGCCATGTGTATGTTTTGTTCCATGGTACCTCCTGTAGACATTGTGTGCATGTACATGCAGGGGAGATAACCATTGGAAGGTCTTTCTGTATCCCTTTTTTTTACCTTACACCCAAGGGAACCCTTGCTAGCATGAGAACCTAGCCATAGATTTATCGTTGACCACCATGAGATGGCATGAGAAACTATGAGACTAGATGTATCCTTGACATAGCCTGAGGCATTTCCTTGAGGGGGGGTTTGTTGGGATATCTCAAGGTGTATGCCTCAGGCACACCTTATGTTTCTATGTGTGAGTGCTAGAGGCACAGTTAGGTGCCCACAAGCACAGTTAGGTGGTGGAGAGCCACATAGGATGATTGAGAGAATCTAGGAGCAGATTGAGGAGATGATTGTGGAGCTCTGAGGTCATCAGTGATGTCAGTGAGCATGTATGAGGTGCCTACTTAAGGACCTCACTCTTCTTCATTCTACAACCAAGTAATGCAGAGTTTGTGTCCATTCTTTGCTTTCCTTTCAGTTTCACCAACAGTTCCATCATTTTATTTTATAGATTTCAATGTACTCAATGTCTTACATGTCTCACATGTCTCGCATTACGGTCTTGCATCTGTTACTTCAGACAATCTAGTCATCTTAGCCTCTCCCAATTCTTCATTCTAAATCTTTCATCTCACATTATGAGTCTGCAGTTCTATAAATCCCTCTGTAGTCGTTCATCTTCTATATCTCACCCATAGCAAACAATTCTTCCACTTTGCTCTGCTTACCTTACTCCTCTCCTCAAGCTTACTCCTTCTATCTTGCCCGTAGCTGCCCGTAGCCTTACCTCCTCTCCATACTCCTTCCATCTTGCCTTACCTCCTCTAATTACCTTCCTCACTCTCGTTATCTTCCTCCTCTCGTTTCCATGGATCTTTTTGAAGTAATCGATTCCATCGAGCAAGCCATTAGAAGCACCAAACTATGGATTTCCGAGAACTAGGGAAAGAGAGAGGAGTGAAAGCGAAATCCAGCTCCGTTAACCCTGTATGAGAAGGATGACTTTGCTTGTTAGAATGGCTTAGAGAAGGAGGAGAAAAGAAAAATAAGTATGGCTACTAGTGAAATAGATAAATTGCAGTCATATAGGAGAGAGCTGACAGACTTTCAAAGTGAGATATCTTCGCCTATGGCTTGTTATGGAAGATTTCCACCCCAAGAAGCACAAGCCATTCGGAATAAACAAAGTGTTATACATGAGAAAATGCATCAATACTTCTCTTCTGTAATTTTAACTACATCGATGAGGATGAGATGAGCTCAGTTGAATTTAGGATAGAGAGAGAAAATAGATTTGCCTTCCAGTGAGAGGCTTATTGTAACTTTTGGTGTTTTTCAACACCTTTATAAATATTGTGAGAGTTGCTACTTCCACATGTAACTTTTGAAAGGGTTTCCTAAACACCATTATAAATATTAAGATAGTTTACAATTGCTGAATCTTATTTTTTTGTGTAACTTATCTCAGGCTTATTGTAACTTTTGGTGTTTGTCAACACCTTTATAAATATTGTGAGAGTTTCCTTAATACTATAACTTTTGAAGGTGTCTATTAACACAATTATAAATATTAAGAGATTTTACAACTGTTGAATCTTATTTATAACTTATCTAGGCCGCGTTACATTTTATAGTTTTAGTTTCATCTCCTTTAAAAATATATATAAAAAAAGCTTGTTTTTATGTTTTTATATTGCTTTGAAGATTGGTTTTTTCTTAAATTTTATCCGAAAACTAGTCCAAAAGTATATGTAAAAATGAATTTATACATTGAAAATTCCAAAATTAATGAAATAAGTGTTCTAGATCAAGTCGTATCTCTTGATCCAGGAAGAATTTGAGGGTGCTCCAAAAAGGAAAATCGCTCAATTTTTCATGCTCTATGTGCTCGTCACATCATGTACACATTTCAGCACAAGTTACACTCACTTTTGAGCCTCACCGGACAAATCCACTTCCTACACACACATCAGCCTCTACATTGACGCATCTGACCCAGCACATAAAAAGAACCAAAGAAAAGTAATTATTTATTGTTCTTTCATCGATCGACGGTTGGTATAGATCTAGATCAAGGTAGACTAGATCTCCATAGAGGGGACACTCTGAATCTCCCCAAGTTGCCAATCTAGCCATGCTCGAAATTCCTGACTAGTTCCTACTCGAAGTCAGTCCCTATGCTCACATATGGTTTCACATCATCACATTACTTGAAACTTGACGTTCATCAGTTCAGTGAGCAGCCTTCATAGTGTTTAGAGGTATTGCCGATTGATCAGTGGGGGCAGATAGCACATGATTTAATTTCACACACACATGCCATCATTGTAAAGCCTATTCGGCTATCTCACGGCATTGTGCACATCATTTCAACCTTGTAAAGGCTCTTGGCTATTCATGGCATCATTTGCCACAAGCCTTGTAATTTAGATCAGATTCTATATTGCAGTTACACCTTCACCAAAAGTCTAGATTTCACTTGCCATAGTCAGTGTTTTTGCAATTGATTCAAACAGCAATTTTCATGACACTTTGAGTACATTTCTTGCACCATGTCTACGACTAGCAACCTCAATCTAGAGGCATCCGCTAAGCTAGACAACTCCAATTATGGCACATGGAAATACGGAATGGAGACCATTCTTGTACTTTAGGACAAATGGGAGTATGTCGATGGATCTACACCTAGGCCATTGGATGATCCAGCCAGCAGTAGCTCTACTCCACTTGTCACAGCACCAACAACGGGATCTATAGTGGGATCTCTAGCTACACAATTAGTATCCACACCTGTAGTAGATCCTGCCACTACCCGAGCACATGAAGAATGGGATAAGAAAGATAAGTATGCATATCATTTGATCAAGCAAAATGTGCAAGATGTCATGCTAGGACAACTTAACACCGTCAAGACATCAAAAGAAGCATGGGATATGTTCGCAGCTCTCTATGAGTCCAAGAACACATCCAGGATTCTCACAATGAGAAACCAAATCAACCATAGTTTTTGCAAAATAGCAGCATTGGTCATGCTCTCGGGGGGGTCACTATGTATAAACCCTCTATATCACGTGCATTCAAGGCCTATATTTAAAATCCCTTATCTGTAAATTTTTTCATTAATAAAATGTACCCCTTTTCTATACAAATCTGTATATTTTTTTCAAAACTATTTTAAATAGTCCCTTATGTATATTTATTTCTGTAAATTTTAGGAATAAAAGATATCCTTCTTTTGAACTCATGTGATAGGGTTGCATATGATGAGTGACCTCCCTGAGGTCATGCTTATGTACTCCAGATCAAAGACTACAACAATCAACTTGCAGTAGTAGGAGAGACTATGAATCCAGTAGAAATGGTTCAAGTCATCCTAAATGGACTAGGAGAGGGATACGAGAATCTAGTCCAGAGTATTGCTATGCAATGGCAAATTCTGACATTGGAAGAACTTCAATTAGTTCTACCTGGTGAAGAACTCAGGACTCAGGCCATTCATGCATGCAAAGGTCATTCTAATGATCAAGCATTTACAGCTTCAGGTACAAGCAGAGGCAGAGGTAGATCATTCTAGCAAAGTATTCATCATCATCAGCAACAAAATCAACATCAAAGTTAGCATCAGCATTAGCATCATCCTCAGCAACATCACAATTAGCAAAGAGGAAATCATTCCAACCAAGGAAGATTCCAAGGATGAGGGAATGCATCCACCAATGTGTTAAACATCCAGTGCAACTACTGTCACAAGATTGGACACTATGAAAGAGATTGTCGCCGCAAGAAGCAGTACGATCAAGGCGATCAATCCTATAGCAATCGAGGGAATTTTCGCGGAAGAGGAAATCATTGTGGTCACGGACATTCTAGTCACAATCATTTTGCAAATGAACATGGGAATATGTTTCTCGCAAAATGAGGAAATGCAAAAGATTAATACAGTGTACCTAGACAGTGTACCTAGACACTGATTGCAATCCAAAAGAGTATTTTAGCTTACTATCAAGTCGACCAAGCATACCAGGATCCTTGGTACATTGATAGCGCCAGTGCATCATCTCACATGACAAATCATCAGGAATGGTTCACAGATATGAAACCATTAGGAGGTCAAAAGAATGTCATCTACACAGTAGATAATACACTGAATCCAGTTCAAGGGACATGCATTATCCTTATGAACAATTTCGTTGGTATGAAAGAATTGGTGAAAGATGTACTCTATGTTACGAAGCTTAGCAAGAACCTCTTGTTTTAGTAGGTCAAATAATGTAACACAACTATGGAGTCATCTTTGACAGAGATGAATGTATTATCAGAGACAAATCCAGAAGATTTCAGCTAGTAGGAAAAAGGTGTCAAGGAAGGACGATTGTATAGAATGCTAGCTACCGTACCAAATTTGCATGCCATGTCAGCTCAACCGCAACAGATGCCACTATTTGCAAAATGTCACAAGAGATATGGTCATGTCAATTTCAAGAGCTTGCTAGATCGCAAGAATCAAAACATGGCAATCGGGATTCCTAAGCTACAGTTTCATGGAAAAGTTAGCGAAGCATGCTGCTTCGGCAAACAAAAGCAAACCAACTTTGGCAGAAGCACCTCTCAAGCATGAAGTATTCTTGATTTGATACATACAGATTTATGAGGTTATGCCCAGACCTGCAACATCAATGGTTCACTTTACTAGTTGACTTTCATTGATGACTACAGTAGAATTCAAAGTGTTTTCTAGATTTCAAGAATTCAAAGCCATGGTAGAAAACTAGATAGGCAAAAAGATCAAAGTCATGAGATCAGATAGAGTAGGTGAATACATGTCCATCATTCATGAAATTTTGCAGACGTCACAGCATTCGAAGACAATTCACTTGTGCAGATACTCCTCAACAAAATGCAAGAGCTGAAAGGAAGAATGGTACTTTAGTAGACAATGTTAGAGCAATACTTAGTGAGAAGAATCTTTCGAATCAGTATTGGGTAGAAGCAATAGCCACTACAAACTACTTGCTAGACGTGCTTGGAATCGTGCTAATAATTAAATTTCCAACCATGCTAATTAAAATGTGGTTGGCTATAAGAATTGAATTGCACACTGTGGAAATGAGATTCTTGTAACCACACAGCATACACAACATACACAACATTCTATTCAACCACACAAAATTCTGCTTTATTTTTATAAAAATTCTGCAGAGCATCTATAAGCACGTCTATGAATGCGTCTTTTTTTTTTTTTCTTTAGAGCCTCTAATAGCGTGTCTATAGGCACATCTATAGGCGTGTCTGTTTGTTATATAGACATGGAGAGAGTAGAGAGAGACGAGGGAATGTATATCACAATGAAAGAATGGGAGTATTCTAGGGGATGCATGAGCAAGGTTGGTATATAGAATGTTATGCATAAGTTAGGAGCTTTGAACAATTTACATTGCTTATTTAATCGAATTCGTCTTGGTGTAGTGTACTATGTTCAATGCTATATGGCGTGAGGGCAAGCATTTTCGAACAGAACGGATTGATAATAAGAGAAACACACAAGATTTTGGCATCATTGCTAGCTTTGAGGGAGCCAATGGAGCCATGGATGATTATTGTGGCATAATCCAACATATTATTAAGCTTGACTTTCGACGCTTCTTTGTGTATGTTTTGGATGTAAAGTGGTTTAAGGACATGGTGGAAAGAGGCCCTAATGCAACAATCAAACACCATGCAAGTGGCTTTTTAACTATTGACTTCACAAAGTTTTGTCAAAGTAAGAAGGACACACTAGTACTATAACCACAACAATGTAAACAGGTATTGTACACACATATAAAAATACTCACTTTTAAATATTTGATACCTTCGATGCAAGGAAAACAACATGATTGTATTTGTGTTTAAATTAGGTTGTCTACTATCAACCAATGGTGGGATAATAATAGGTGGTGGCATGTCATACCTATAATTGCACCACGTTCCAAAGTGATGTACAGTACATTTACTAATATGGAGCTCATGCTAAAAGTAAAGGTTGATATAGAATATTTGGCAAGTCTCTTTAACCGAGATTTATGAAAACTTGAAGTTGTAGCTAAACTTGCTAGCAAAACATAATAATACATGTATTATCATTGTGAATAAAACACCCAGCATATGAATGTAGTGGAATACAAATAACATAACCTTTCAACTAGAATATCAAGAACAAAGCATTGTACTGAACTACAATGATATCATGGTTCCCAATCGTGTACAACATTAAAGAAATTTGGTTTATCTCTATACCAATAGGCGAAGAAAAGCTCCAACACATAGATGTATGCCATAGTGATTAATGAAAAACAATCAAGTATTGTGAGGCACCCGAGTATAGATATTGACAGAGCTCTTTGGTTGAAGGATGTTCTATGAATGTTGAGTAGCAAAGCACTTACACAAAGACTCAGCAAGCGATGAACTAAATAAAAAACTAGTCAGTAAAGGATGCACTAAATAAAAACTAGCTTAATATATGTGAAGCATCATTGGCATTTACTTTTGCAAAAGCAGCATGAAATCACAAGTGCTGAAGTGCTAAACTCTTGTTTTCCTAATGACCTAATAGAAATCAAAAATTGCTTTCATATGGTAGATAACCTTTTGTCCAAGCGATTTTCTCAATCATTTTTCTGGTCTGTTAAACGTATATAATTATCACTGCAAAAGCATGTAGATTGGGCTATCTTACTCTTAATGACAAGATTGAGACTCTACTTGGCATAGATTAAATAAGATGTTGATCCCTAAAGATTGACTACGCTTACAGTGATCCTACGCTCAGTGGTTTTTATGGATATGACCGATGGGTGTTGGGTCTTCTTTTCATCTAAATTTTTATGGAGTCCTATAGCTAAAGAAGTTTGCTTTATGTGATTGAGCATCTTATTTCATCATGTGGGAATGTAAAAGCATGATATGGCAGTGTATTAAATCCAAGGAAATGCAAATACTGAGTGCAAGATGGTGTGATCAACTGGTGGAGACTAAAAGCAGGAGGGGACACCGTATCAGGATGCTTCTTATCATCAAGTATATTTTTTCATTGCTTTTGCTTTTGCTTCAAATATTATTGATTCTATGAAGGTGTGAACCTTTTCCATCCTCATGTCCTAAATCCATTCTTCTCTGTTATGACTGTTCATCTTCCTATCCAAAAGCTCTTCTACCAGTTTATTGACAGCAGGCAACAAAAGAAAATAACCATAACTTTTTTATCTGAAATCGGAATATAGTGATCTAGCCAATCAAAATAAACGATGCATACACTTTGAACAAGCTCACGCAGGCCGTTTTCATCAATCATGACCATAACGCTAATTTGCAATGCATATTTGATAACTTTTTTGTATCAACTCAAAACCTAGCGATCAAGTAGTTGAAACGATCAGAAACAACGTTCTACGAATCATTCTGTTGCCAGATTGACAAAAAACAAGTCGCTTTCTCCTTACAATCATGTTGGAGCGTAGCCAAGCTCTGATACCATGTTGAGAGGAAGAGAATGAGGAAAGAGACCGACACAAGAGTTGCTCCCAAGAAAGTGATTCTATTCATAGATCATAGGCATATATATAGTTGAGGACTAGGCTGAGTTAGGGCAAGCTATATATAGCTCTAACAGAAAATACGCATACCCGACCATGCAATTAATACCCAATCCACATCAAAATTTCCAACAACAAGGATCTTATTGTCATTCGGCTTGTGTCATGAATCATAGCCACTGGACACACACACATGCTATAAGCATACCATTGCATATTTCCAATGCTTTTGCATGATTCATGGTAGGGAATATGGATGCTCAACCATGCAAATGACATTTGATTTACATCAAACGCTGTGAGTAGATGCTATGTTTAAACCATAAATTTTAAGAGGTGATTTGATAGGTGTCTTAGTAATGTTTGGTCAGTAAGTAAGGTTACACTGTGTTAGATATCAATGCTCCACTCTCATGTAACTACGTAGGAACCAGCTAACTCTACTTGTAAGCCCCCCATATGAGGAGAAGGCATTTGAGTAGCTTAGTTATACGGTAGGTCCTGGTTTGGACACCAGATGGGGGCCATGTGTGGCCTGATGGCTGGACAGAGTTGGCACACTGCCAACTAGGCTGCATGCAAGTGCAAGAAGGCATCCCATGACTGACCGCATTGAGGGTAGATGGAGCATTTCCCGAGGCAGCCCACTAGACTCGGGTTGCAGGGCCCGTTTGGAGTCCGAGATGATCCCATATGGCTCTATTTTGCGCACCAATTCTATCGTGTGGTCGGTGGCCTATTTCGGGACCGACCCCCAGTCGACTGTTTTGGGCGAACTGGGTCGGTCACCCAATTGGGTCCAACCGACTACGACTAGTGGCTATATAAGAGCAAGCCCATGAAGCCCATTTTATCACTGGCTACAGCAACCCTGATTCCTTAGCATCCAGCCTCCGTCCTCTACTATTTCCAGCTCGCCATCGAAGCTTCTTTCACAGGAGTGCACAGCTGGGAGGCAGCGCCATCTATTGTATCAGTTCTATTTCTCTCTTGCGTATGAGATCCTGTTATCTATTGAGCATAGACGTTGTATTGTTTTCTTACATGGTATCAGAGCCTGGACTCTACCAAGAAGATTTGGTAGTGTGTTTCTGTTTGCGAGCAGATTGTGACAGATGGCCCAGTCCACAAGACTGCGAATCCCACCGTTTGGCGAAAGCGGAAAGTTGGACGACTCTAACTATCCACTCTGGAAGTTCAAGATGAAGACCATCCTAAGCGCATACGAGCTTTGGGACACTACTACTGGGGTGCAGGTGAGGCCGGTTGCGAGACTAGATCTAGCCAATGCAGGACAACAAATAGTACCAACTGCGGATGAGATTCTCACGTGGACAAGAAGAAATGCAGATGCGCTGTGTTCTATTGTCTGCAGTGTAAGTGATTCCATCATGGCATTAATTCAACATGTCACCACAGCGGAGGAGGCATGGATGGTCTTGAAAAATCAGTACGAGACCATGAATCAGACGCGGATTCAGAATCTGGAGACTCAACTCACGAATGAAAAATTATCTGAATCTGAAGTGGCATAGAAGTTCATCACCAGGGTGAAGAATCTGCGTGATCAGATGACTGCGATTGGCATCACGATCACCAGCGAGAATCTAGCATGGAGGTGCATACGGATTCTTCCACCAAAGTACGACGGTCTTGTTATGGCGCTGAATACACAGAACAAAAATCCGCCCCTCAACTTGAGGATTTCAGCGTGATGCTTCTGGAGGAGGAGATGCGTCAAAAGACGAGGACTGCAGAAGATTCAGCTTTCTATGCTGGATCAAAGAAAGGTAAGGGTAAGGACTCTGGTAACCCATCTTCTTCAGATGATAAAAAGAGAAAGAAGAAGATCAAGTGTTTCTATTGCAACAAGGCAGGGCACAAGCAGAATGAGTGCCGAAAGAAGATTGCAGATGAGAAGAACGGAGTAAAGAAAGAGTCCAGCAACAGCGCGTAGGCAGTACTAGTAGAGCTGTTCATAGCAATTGAGGAGATTTGCATGCAGGCAATTCATGTACCTGCGGATGAACCTTGGATCATTGATAGTGGTGCATCGCGCCACATGACCAGTCGGAAGGATTGGTATACCTCTCTACAGCCGGTAGGGAATGACATCCTAGTAGCAGTCGGCAATGATGCAAAATGTCCAGCAAAAGGAAAAGGTATGATTGCTCTCAAGTCAGATGGAGTTCTAAAACAGTTGTCCGATGTTCTTTATGTGCCAGATATCAAGAGGAACTTGTCCGTTTCTGCGATCACGAATCGGGATCTCAAAGTTCAATTCGATAAGAATGGTGCACAGATTCTGAATGCTACCATTTCTTCGTAAGAAGTGGCATTAAGAAATGATTGCCATTTTGTGCTGCCATTTCTTTGTAAGAAATGGTGATCAAGGGATGATTACCATTTTGTGTTGCTATTTCTTCATATAAAATGGCAATGAAGAAATGGTTACGATTTTGTGCCGCCATTTCTTTGAAAGAAGTGGCAGTCAAGAAATTACTGCCATTTCTTCATAAGAAATGGCAATCAAGAACTGGTTGCCATTTTGTGCTGCCAATTATTCCTAAGAAATGGCAGACAATGAAATGTTGCCATTTGTTATTGCTATTTCTTCCCAAGAAATGGCAGTTCAAGAACTATTTGCCATTTCTAACTGACATTTCTACAAAAAATATGGCACTTTGAGAACCTCTTGCCATTTCATACATAAGAAATGGAAAATTTAAAACTTTTGTGCCATTTCCTATTGCCAATTCTACCCAGTTTTGTAGTAGTATCGAAGAAGCTTCCCTTTTTGTGCTCATTGGTTCGTTTTCGATCTACAGTCCGCCCACCTCTAGGTGTGTAACCAACTTGAGCATATATGTTTTTGCGTCAGGGCAGCTGCATTGAGTGGGCAGATATGCACACATGAAAGAATTTTATTGGTGATTGAACTCGCGCCGATTGGCTAAGAGGGTCTCACTCTACCCACTCAACCAATAGCTTCTTCTTGTTTGCAATAAATGTGAAGATTTTTATTAAAAACGTTTCCAATACTGCGGGTCCTAGGCATCATCATGTTTTCCAAGGTCTGGTTTAAGATGGTCTTCTCGAGCTTTTGGACTGCTTTGCAACAATCGTGGCTTAGCAACAATGGCACTAAGACAAGCTCTGATTTAATTGCTAATGCATCTTTTCCTTTTCGCAAAGGAAAATAATGTGAGAAGAATAGGAAAAATATGTCTATGGGCAACAATCGTGGCTTAATGAATCGCTTGCAGTGGCTTTCGAAAGATAACTGGCCAAAGCAAGCGTAATAGAACCATTTATCTGTCTTGCTGAGTTTCTGAAGCAACAAGCCTGGGGCACACAAGAGAATATGCGAGAAAGCTGCTCTTAATGTTCACCGACTGGGAACAATTCATTTGCAGCCGACTTCCCAGGACTAATCGAATTTCCGTCTATAAATTGCTGACTCCTTCCATCAACCATTGCAACTAGCGTACACAACCGAATTATAAATGGCTCTCGTGGCTTCTGCTTGCCGGATCAGATCAATATATACTTTTCCAAACGTGCTTCTACTTCTACTTTGCCTACAAGCGGCGGCTGCTGCGCGCCATCCTCACGCCAAAGCAAGCTCACACTCTGAATATCTTGCAACCTTGAGCAATGACTCCGTCCCACAGCATCATCCTCCTCTCACAGATGAAGAACTAGGTATTCGCACGTACTCCAACATCGAGATTGCCAGAGCTGAGCGGCATCTGAGAACACTACACAAGCCAGCAGTTCAAAGTATTCAGGTTAGCTTTGCGTCAAGTATCGCATAACGTTAGATGTTCGTTCATCACTAGTAGGCCGACTGATATAGTACACGCGGCTGCGCCCTGTATTGCAGAGCCCGGACGGAGACGTGATAGACTGTGTTTTGAGAGAGCATCAGCCTGCTTTTGATCACCCATTGCTCAGAAATCACACTATTCAGGTACGTGTTTTTCAGCACGGCTCGTGTCTTGCGGGCGCCTTGGTTGTCTGAAAAAAGGCATCCATGCATCTTCAAACACTTAATGTGAGTGGCCTGTACAGGAATTCCCGAGTTTCATCCCAGAAAACCGTCAACTTAAGAACTTTACCCGCAAAGCAGGGGAGCGTGGATGGCAGCTCTGGCATCAAACCGATACATGTCCTACCGGGACCGTTCCAATACGTAGAGTTTCCGTGTCGGAGATTTTGCGTGCAGGCTCCATTCGCAGCTTCGGAAGAAAGAGCGGAGTGCGGAGAACTGCCGGAAGACCGATGCCGTCCTCGTTTGTGCCGATCATTAGGCCCGACGTCTTTTCTCACGAGGTGACCTTGCTGATAGTCTCGTTTTCTAATGTGTCTTCCAACTCCTCCTGTGCAGCATGCTGCATGCACATCTCATTGTTGAGCAAAAGCTTCTAGAATATATGCTCGTGAAATCTTTCTTACATACTGCGAGTGTGGACATAAAACGCAGTACGCAGTGGCGACTTTCGAGGACGGCGCTCCAATTTACGGAACCTCGGCAAAAATCAACATATGGAATCCCTGGGTAGAGAATGCGGTTCATGAATTTAGTTTGGCGCAGGTGTGGGTGACAGCCGGCTTAGGCCCTGAATTGAACAGCATAGAAGTGGGATGGATGGTATGTAACACATGTATGAAATTGGTATGAGCCGTCTTTCAGTTGCTTCACTCTCTCTTGAACATGCTCTCAGAATTCCTATTCTTTTCGTGCTGGTGCCAGGTATTCCCCCAGCTCTATGGTGACAGGAACACTCGCTTATTCACATACTGGACAGTAAGCTTCTAAGTTCTCATCACTGGTGCTCCAGTCATTTTCCTTATGTAACTGCGTCTGTTGTAGAATCCGTTTTATCACATTTGCGACCACTTATCGCTTGCAATGCATCTATCATGATGATGCATAAGTATGAGATTCTAGTTCAATTCCCAGAATCTTTAGTCCCTGTTCCACATTATGCGATTGATCTGCGTATACACCAACATGCAGGCGGACGAGTACACTCACACCGGATGCTATGATTTGAGATGCTCCGGGTTTGTGCAAACAAGCCAAAACATTGCCTTCGGAGCAACAATAGCCCCTGTTTCCGTATATGAAGGAAACCAATTCGACATGGACCTTCTCATTTGGAAGGTAGCACAAACCAACCTTTGTTTATTCCCCAGCTAATCCACCTTCACGACGTTGTTGAAACGTCGCCAATAAGCTCAAGAACTTCACTCTGTTTCTTGTATCATTACAGGAAAAAACTACAGGCAACTGGTGGCTGCGCTACGGTGAGACAATTGTAGGCTATTGGCCGTCGGCATTGTTCAACAACTTGGCGAACCATGCAGATAGCGTGCAATGGGGAGGAGAGATAGTTGATATGAGGATACAAGGGCAGCACACTGGCACTATGATGGGGAGTGGTCACTTTGCAGAGGAAGGATTTAAGGGTGCCTGCTACGCTTATGATATGGAGGCGATTGATTCCACATACACTTTGAGGGTAGTAGCTAAGGACTCACTAGGACTTGTATCTTCTCCCTCGCCTAGTTGCTATAACATTCAAGCTTTGGATCACAGCGATGGGCAGGCGGCAATCTTTTTTGGAGGGCCGGGCCGTAGTCAAGCATGTCCCTGATGACACACATCATTGTTTTCATCCCACATAAACTAAACTTATATACTTCATTAAATCTCGTAAACAGTACACAGCTAGGCGCTTGGCACGCTGGTTGATCATTGGATATGTGAGTGTGGATCACCAGCTAAGGGTATACACATTCTATGGCAACGCTATATTGTCTCCACGCAAATCCTTGTCTCATTCAAATAATTGCACTCTTATTTGCTACAAGAAAAACCTTCATTTGTTGCACAAACGGTTTGGTGATGATTGTTTTTATCAATAAAAACCTTAATTTGTTGCACAAATGGTTTGGTGTTTATTATTTTTATGAAAATGCAAGCTTCAAGATGTCCAAAGCTTCATTTGTTGCACAAACGGACATACAAATCTTATTCACCTATAGTATTTGCAAAAACTTAATGTGTTACTCGAGTGAAACTACAAGGTCTCCAACAATTGGATAAATGTAACCTTATGTACTCATATTGTTGCAAATTAGCACATCACACAACAAACAACATGCTAAGTGGTGGTATTAAAATGTAGTGGTGGCATGGGAATACTATGAACCTTGAAATAATCCATTCTGATCTTGTCTACCAATGTCAAGATATAGAAATATTGTCCACTCGTGTGTTTTTAGATCAAACACGTCTCAATATTTACGATGGGGGAAGTTTTGGATTCTTGAGCTCTCCTTGAGCCACATGGCCCACTGTATAAGCCCTTGATTTATGTTTGATTGAAAGGACTATAATAGTCCATCTAAAATTGACCCAAAATCATAAGCTTTTAAGAGGAAAAGCATAGAGAGGCTTTTCTATGCTTTAAGGAGGAGAGAGATCATTCCTCAAACTCAAAAAGCTTTGTCTTTACGTCACATACGGGTCATTCAGGAAACTATGTGGTTGCAACATATGATATTTGGGTCGTTCAGGGTGATGGCGCTAAAAGAATTTCAGAGAAGATATCATGATTCACATGAGGAAACTTTGCGGTTGCAAGCGATTTGCTACTGCTCTGGGAATTATGTGTGATGTGAGGCTGTATCTTAGCAGCCCAAAGTCCCCCAGCCTTGTGTTGAGCTATGCACATAGCTCTTTTGATAGGGCTTCTCAAAAGACCGCGATCATTTATTTAAGTGATTGGAGATCAGCCCAAAGCTTTGGAGAGATCTTTTTAAGGGTGTTCAATCAAGCATGCAACAAGAAAAGGCACCTACAGACGTGCACATAGACGCGTTTCCTTAATTAAAAAAACTTACGAGCGTGTCTATTGGCGTGTCCACAGACCCGCATCTAAAGGCGCATCTATATAACAGACAGACGCGCATATAGATGTGCAAATAGACACTCTGCTAGAAATTGAAAAAAAATGACAGACGCTTTTATAGATGCACAAATAGACGCCCTGCTAGAAATTTTAAAAAAATAGAGAGACACGTACATAAACACATTTATAGACACACTTATAGACGCTCTACTAAATATTTTTTGTTAATAAAAGCAGAATTTTGTGTGGTTGAAGAGAATGTTGTGTATGCTATGTAGTTACAAGAATCCCATTTCCACATTGTGCAATTCAATTCTTACAGCCAACTGCATTTTAATTAGCACGATTGCAAGCACGTCTATAGCCGATGATTACAATTTCGAATAAAACATTATAACTCCAAAACGTTTAGTTCACAAGGCATTGATAGAACGTTGCACAAGGAAATTGAAAGCCAAAAAAATAAAAGGAGTGTATATTAATTCATAGCTCAAAAAGTGCTTGTATGTACATATAGCACAAAGCCAAGCCACGTCTTGTGGCTTCAAGTACAAAAAATAAGAGGAGTGTATATACAAGAGAGGCGCGAAGCCAAGCCAGTGGCTTCAAGTATAAAAAAGAGTAGCTAGCGGTACTTCTATGAGTAATCTAAGTTCTCCGCATCCTCGCTGCCTTCTTCGCCCCCTTCTTCGCTCCCTTCTTCCTCATCTTCTCCCTCCTGATCAGCCGCAAGGTCTTGTAAACGAGGAACATCATATATTAATGTATGAAAAATCAAATCTTTACTTACAATATTGACATTATTTAATTACTTTCATATACCTAGGGAGGCGCTCCAGTAGCCCGGAGATACTGCTCCTCAGTAATCAACCTGGCATCATAGAAGTGCCTCCATGTATCTCCTCTGTGATGGTGGCAGTGGTCGGCTGTCTCGACAGGAGTAGGGTACCTGCCTAGATATCAAGCTGCAAGATGACACAATTCACGGAGGGGTTAGTACAAAGAAACGACCTCTTAATAAACTACATAAATAATATAATTTGAGATCGACACTTACAAATTTGGCCTCCCATGATTCAACACACCCTGCTTCAAAATGCACACTTCCATATTGCTCTATTTGGAACCTTCGTGCCTCCACGTGCTGCAGACTGGGATCCTAGCATGAGAGTACGCCAATGGCTCTGCGACATAGAAGGACCTCCTGATTGCAGGAGCTGATCGTAGGAGGGGAGAAGGGGCTTGGCGGCTCTGTAGCTAGCTGGGCTATCTTGACTCTACTGGGGTAATCTCAGCTGGTGTGGGATTGGGGTGGTTTGGAGTCTGTACTGCCGACTCCTGGGGGGTGTTTGTAGTACCCGTCATGTATGTGTATAACTCCGCAGGAGTGGGAGGGTGCCCCAAAATGTTATTTAACTCCGATCCCAAAAGATGGCATCCCGAAGATCAGGTGAGGTTGAAGATCCTGGCCACATGATGAACTGAAGAAAAGAAAAGAAGAAGATTACCATCGAGCATGCCCTTGTCACGAGATGCAAAAGAAAAAATACAGTGACAGCCTGTCGACATTGAGCAATGATTTACAGACTCCTGCATTCTTTGAATTGGAGTGATAGAAGTCTATATCTGCTTGCTCAATGTCAGGCTATTGAAGCTTCACATGGGAAAAGAGAGGAAAAGAGAGGAAGGAAAGAGAGGAAAAGAGAGGAGAAAAAAGAAAGGAGATAAGAGAGAAAAGAGAGGAGGGACAGAGAGAAAAAGAGAGAAGGAAAGAGATGAGAAAAGTGCCGAAAAGAGGAAGAAAGAGAGGAGATAAGAGAGAAAAAGAGAGACGAAAATAGAAGGAAAGAGAGGACAAAAGAGAGAAGGAAAAAGAGAGACAAGTTGAAGGAAAGAGAGGATAAAAGAGACGAAAATAGAGAGAAGGAAAGAGAGGAGAAAAGAGAGGAAAATAGAGGAAACGAGAGGAGAAAAAAAGAGAGAAAAAGAGAGGAGATAAGAGAGGAAATTGAAAAGAGAAGGAAAGAGAGGATAAAAGAGAGAAGGAAAAAGCGAGGCAAGGTGAAGGAAAGAGGGGATAAAAGAGAGGAAAATAGAGAGAAGGAAAGAGAGGAGAAAAGAGAGGAAAATAGAGGAGAAAAGTGGAGAAAAAAAAAGAGAAAAAGAGAGGAGATAAGAGAGGAAAATTACCACGAAAAGTGAAGGAAAGAGAGGATAAAAGAGAGAAAAGGTGAGCATAAAAGAGAGAAAAAGAGAGAAGGAAAGAGATAAGAAAAGAGACGAAAAGAGAAGGAAAGAGAGGAGATAAGAGAGAAAAAGAGAGGAAAAGAGAGGAGAAAAAAGAAAGGAGATAAGAGATTAAAAGAGAGGAAAAAAGAGAAGGAAAGAGAGGAGAAAGGAGAGAAAAAAAGAACGCAATCCCTTATTTTCTCATGAATGCAATCCCTTTCTTCAATCATGCTTTCCTTTTCCATCATTCATGCAATCCCTTTCTTCAATCATGCAATCCCTTTCTTCAATCATGCAATCCCTTTCCACATCATTCATGCAATCCCTTTCTTCATTCATGCAATCACTTATTTCCATCATTCAATATGCAGTCCTTTTCTTGGAAGTGGAAGTGAAAGGGGAAGGGAAAGGGAAAGAGAAGGAAAAGGAAGGGTAAAGGGAAGAACAGATAAGACTATCGAAGCACGTTTATAGACACATCTAAGAGTGCATCTACAGGTGCAGCTGTCTGTTTTTCCAAAAGACAGATGCGTCTATAGACACGCTGCTAGACGCATCTATAGACACACTTCGACAGATGGCTTTTTCTTAAAAAATTGAAAAGGACATGCGTCCGACCACACTAGTACAAAAGACATACGTTCATTGCATACGACAATTAAAGAAGGAATCCAAAGAAGATCAACTGTCAAGAGACTTACCTTGGATAGGGGTATGGAAACTTCTTGTCCTTCTTCAAAGTTGCTTCTCTTTCTTCTCTTCCTTGTTCACCCTCTGCTTCTCTTTCTTCTTTTCCTTGTTCACCCTCTTCTCTTGTGTGCTTGGGGATGATTGTGTAAGCCTGGAGATGAGTGTCGGTGCTTGGAGATAAGTGTGGATGCTCGTCCGGAGCTGTGTCTATTAATAGGAAAGCAAGACAGGTGATGTTAAAAGTATGTGAAGAAAAGCAAGCGCACTAAAAGCAAGTTTGAAAATCAGCTCACAATTTGCGCGTGTAAAAGTGCATCTATCTATGCGTCTATTTTTGCGTCTATCTGCACGTCTATTTGCGCATCTGAAGTAAGTTTTAGATGTGCATGTAGACACACTGCATAGTACAAATGCAGTGTTAGACGCACTTTTAGATGCTCCACAGAGTTTTGACATTTACAACTCATCCAAGAACAAATTTTTTGGATTGTTTATATGTAGGATGTCTTCATCTTCAACAAGTAGCTCTAGTAAGGATGAATCCCTCCATATCCACCATCATGTGATCGATGTCAAGGAAACATGTATCGTGCACACACAATTACACTCAATCATGTCTCAAAGTATGGAGAACGGGATGCGACCCTAAACATGGTAAGTGTTAAAGAGTTAAGGTTGATTGAGATACCTATGGGTATTCATGTGTTTGAGTTATGATCCCATTTTAATTTGATACAGGATGCAGTGCCACACCCACATATGTTGCCCTATGCTCGTTGTCGTGAAGAGGCGAAGCGTCAGCAATATGAGGTGGGATCTTCAAGAGGGACCGTTACGGATGCATGGAGTGATGGTGATAGTAGCCCTCCGCCATTACCTCATGAGGCCGTGGAGGAGGAGGTGTTTGATGATATGGTGCGGGATTTATATGTCCATCAATCCTCAGGTAGGGATGATAGCATGGAGCAAGATGATCTTTTTAATGATGGTACAACTAGCTTCAACTATACAAGTTATAATCATGCAACACATTTTGCTTGAGGCTATTACTATCTCCACTATTTGAAAGGTGCACATTCTCTATTCTACATGCCTCCCTTGAGTTACTAAACTTGCAGACCATCTATGGATGGAGCAATGCATGTTTCAATGCATTACTCAAGTAAGCTTTAAAGTCTATTTTGCAAACATGGTGAATTATGCTAGTGGGTCAATTACTCAAATTCTTTTCCTCATTTATGGCCTTCACGTGTAGGCTATTGTGTAAAATGCTTCCAAGGGAGTATAAATTACTGACCTCAAGAGATATGGCAAGGCAACATGTGACCTCTCTTGGAGGATTAGATTACAAGTGCATCCATGCATGCGTCAACGATTGCGTCCTATTTCATGGAAAACATAAGGATGCAAGAGAGTGTCCTTCTTGTGGAGAGGCAAGATATAGAGCAGATCTCAAAACTTTGGATGTGCCTTGTAAGGTTCTGTGACATTTTCCCATAATCCCTCGCATCCAACATATGTTCAAGTGCAAATCTATTGCAGAGCTCATGTCATGGCATTACTCCCATCGATCAACCGATGGCAAGTGGAAAACTCCCGCAAACACTCCTGCCTGGAAGCATATTGAAGACACATGGCCAAGCTTCAAGGAAGAACCTAGGAGCTTGAGACTTGGATTGGGTATTGACGGTGTGACCCCATTTGGTCTCAAAAGCACCTCTTATAGTGTATGGCCAGTGATATTGGTGAACTATAACCTTCCACCCTCTATGGCGATTAAGAAAGAACATGTTATGTTATTCCTTATAATTCCAGGGAAACATAAAGTCAAAAATCCTTATGTTTATTTGGATCCTTTCATTGACGAGCTAGAGATACTTTGGAGAGGTATCGAGGTGCATGATGTGAGTAAGCCTCCCTCGTCACAAGACTTCAACTGCAAAGCAGTCTTGATGTGGATGATGCATGACTTCCCAGGCTATGGCAAGTGTTTAGGCAAGCATTGCACTTCGAATTATGAGTAGGCAATTGATGTGGCACCCTAAACCCACCTTGAACTCTTAATTGCATCTTTTGTTCAAGTCTCACTACATCGAGTTACCATGCATGTCCTGTTTGTGGTCCTTCGCTAGTTACCTCACGTGCAGACGCATTAAACAAGGTCATCTATGAGAATCACCATCGATGTCTACCACCTGATCATCCTAGATATGTTGCCCCTTGGAATGAAGTCCTCTCATAGTCACTCACCGTGGGAGATTGGATGAGAATTTGGGATGGATCCATGACTCCTCCACCACTTGGCATGAGCCGGTAAGGGTTTTAACTATTGTGTGCTATATTGGCCAAAAAGAAAGATTGCCCACCACTCACACCAGCTTTTGTTTAGATACTCCATCTTTTATCATTTACCATATTGGTCCCACCTTAAGATCAATCACCTGCTTGATCCCATGCATATCCTCAAGAATGTGGCGTCTACCATTTGGGAACATTTTAATGGGACACGATATTCTGCAAGCATAAGGGAGGATCCACGCACCATAGGGAGCATGCATGAAGCTTGGCCACAAGAGAGGCCAAATGGGCATGTCTTTTTACCTCATGCACTGTGGAGGTTATCAAAGCTAGAGATGGTGGCGGTGAAGTGAGCTATCACTATAGTTCGTACTTCCACTGGATGCATGAGGTGTTTGAAGGGGGCCTTCACAAAGAGTAAGAAAAGAGGTTTAGAGCAATTACATGGCTTGAAATCTCATAATTGGCACAAGATGCTCCAAGTAAGTATATTATCTGCATAAAGTCTTTTTCCTTCCAAATTTGTGAGTGAATTAGAAGCAACTAATCAACCATTCCTCGAGTGTGCAGTTCATACTACCTACTAGCATTTCTCGCAGTGCATCGAAGGACGTGAAGGATTGTAGTTACAAGATGGGCAAGCCTGTGTGGTACTTTACACAATACAAAATGTGAATATTGTATTTACAATATGGGCGAGCTTGTGAGGTACTTTAAAGGATGCAAGGTGTTCATATTGTTAATATTGCATACTTTTTCCTTTCTAGGTATGTGAGCTCAAAGGAAATAGATCCCACCACACTTGAGAATGCTTGACTTATGTTAGTGGAGGCGGTTTGTTTAGTGAAGGAGACATTTCCACATTATATTCTCACAATCCAACTACATCTCATAGTGCATTTGGTGCCCGAGGGGTCCACTAGGGTTTATCGTATGGTACCATGTGAGTGTAAGGGAGGGGGGCTATATAAGGGAAGGAAGGTACATTTTATAAGGTAAGGTCCCGTAAATATGGGGTAGATAAGGGAAATTTTCATATAGTTATTGCACGCAGGTGACGTCTCCTTATTACTACTAGTGAATCCCCTGTGATTTGGTGGATGAGATTGCTATATGCGGTACTATACATGCATGATGGTTGTTCTTCCTTGAGCACTTCATGAAGACCTTGAAGGGCATCATGAGACAGAATGCAAGACCCGAAGGTAGCATAGCAAAGGGTTGGTTGGTACAAGAGTCACTTGTATATATTTCTGAGTTTCTTGTTGATGTGGATAGCTCTCTCCCACGACTATGAAGAGATGATGAAGACCTAAGGATAACCTTTATTCTGCCTCAAGGGAAAGGACACAGCAAAGTAATAGACACAGAGTTGCTTAATAATATCAACCTCTATTGCATGCTTAATAGCGATGTATTGAAAAGATGGGTGACAAGATACAAGGATGAAAAGGCAAGAAGACAAGGAGAAAGGGCCTTCTTTCGTACACACCACAGCCTTAGCATCTAAGAGCACTTCCAAAGGATATTCGTGTGGATTGGGTACTTGATGAAATGGAGAGAGCAGAGAGAGACCAGGGGATGCATATCACAATGAAAGAATGGGAGTGTGCTAGGGGATGCATGAGCAAGGTCGGTATATAGAATGTTATGCATAAGTTAGGAGCTTTCAACAATTTAGATTGCTTATTTAATTGATTTTGTCTTGGTGTAGTGTACCATGTTCAATGCTATATGGTGTGAGGGCAAGCATTTTCGAACACAACGGATTGATGATAAGAGAAGTACACAAGATTGTGGCATCATTGCTAGCTTTGAGGGAGCCAATGGAGCCATGGATGATTATTATGGCATAATCCAAGATATTATTAAGCTTGACTTTCGACGCTTCTTTGTGTATGTTTTGGACGTAAAGTGGTTTAAGGATGTGGTGGAAAGAGGCCCTAATGCAACAATCAAATGCCATGCAAGTGGCTTTGTAACTATTGACTCCACAAAGTTTTGTAAAAGTACGAACGACACACTAGTACTACTACAACAATGTGAACAGGTATTGTACACACATATAAAATTACTCACTTTTAAATATTTGATACCTTTGATGCAAGGAAAATAACATGATTGTATTTGTGTTTAAATTAGGTTGTCTACTATCAACCAATGGTGGGATAATAATAGGTGGTGGCATGTCATACCTATTACACCACGTTCCAAAGTGATGTATAGTACATTTACTAATATGGAGCTCATGCTGAAAGTAAAGCTTGATATAGAATATTTGGCAAGTCTCTTTAACCGAGATTCATGGAAACTTGAAGCTCTAGCTAAACTTGCTAGCAAAACATAATAATATATGTATTATCGTTGTGAATAAAACACCTAGCATATGAATGTAGTGGAATACAAATAACATAACCTTTCAACTAGAATATCAAGAACAAAGCATTGTATTGAACTACAATGATATCATGGTTCCCAATCATGTACAACAGTAAATAAATTTGGTTTATCTCTATACCAATAGGCAAAGAAAAGCTCCAACACATAGATGTATGTCATAGTGATTGCTGAAAAACAATCAAGTTTTGTGAGGCACCCGAGTATAGATATTGACAGAGCTCTTTGGTTGAAGGATGTTCTATGAATGTTGAGTAGCAAAGCACTTACAGAAAGACTCAGCAAGCGATGAACTAAATAAGAAACTGGTCAGTAAATGATGCACTAAATAGAAACTAGCTTAATATATGTGAAGTATAATTGGCTTTTACTCTTGCAAAAGCAGCATGAAATCACAAGTGCTGAAGCCCTAATCTCTTGTTTTCACTTATGACCTAATAGAAATCAAAAATTGCTTTCATATGGTAGATAACCTTTTGTCCAAGTGATTTTCTCAATCAACTTTCAGGTCTGTTGAACGTATTTAATTATCACTGCAAAAGCATGTGGATTGGGCTATCTTACTCTTAATGACAAGATTGAGACTCTACTTGGCATCGATTAGATAAGATCTTGATCCCCAAAGATTGACTATGCTTACAACAACGATCCTGCACTCAGTGGTTTTTATGGATATGACCGATGGGCATTGGGTCTCCTCTTCATCTAAATTTTTATGGAGTCCTATTGAGCATCTTATTTCTTCATGTGGGAATGTAAAAGAATGATATGCCAGTGTGTTAAATTCAAGGAGACACAAATACTGAGTGCAAGATGGTGTGATCAACTGGTGGAGATTGAAAGCAAGAGGGCGACACCGTATCAAGAAGCTTCTTATCATCAAGTATATTTTTTCATTGCTTTTGCTTTTGCTTCAAATATTATTGATTCTATGAAAGTATGGACCTTTTCCATTTTCAAGTCCTAGATCAATTCTTCTCTATTATGACTGTTCACCTTCCTGTCCAAACACTCTTCTACCAGTTTATTGACAGCAGGTAGCAAAAAGAAATAACCATAACTTTCTTACCTGAAATCGGAATATAGTGATCCAACCAGTCAAAATAACTGGTGCATGTACACTTTGAACAAGCTTATGTGAGCCGTTTTCATCAATCATGACCATAACATTGATTTGCGATGCAATGATTGTGCCAGATTGACAAAAAGCAAGTCGCTTTCTCCTTACAATCATGCTGGAGCGCCTAATCTTCTCTCTTTCCCCCTTCTCGTCCACTTCCTGTTTTCCCTCTTCTTCCTCTTCTCTCCCTCTCCTTTCCCTCTTCTTTCTCTCTTCTTCCTCTTCTCTCCCTCATCTTCTCTCTTTCCTTTCCCTCTTCTTCCTCTTCTCGTCCACTTCCTCTTTTCCCTCTTCTTCCTCTTCGTTCCCTCTTTCCTTTCCCTCTTCTTTCTCATTTCCCTCTTCTCTCCCTCTTCTTCAGATTCCTCTTTCCTCTTCATCCTCCTTCTCTCCCTCTTCTTCCTCTTCCTTTCCCTCTTCTTCCTCTTCTCGTCCACTTCCTCTTTTCCCTCTTCTTCCTCTTCTTTCCCTCTTTCCTTTCCCTGTTCTTCCTCTTCTCCTCCACTTTCTCATTTCCCTCTTCTCTCCCTCTTCTTTCCCTCTTCTCTCCCTCTTCTTCTCTCTTTCCTTTCCCTCTTTCCTTTCCCTCTTCTTCCTCTTCTCGTCCACTTCCTCTTTTCCCCCTTCTTCCTGTTTTTCCCTCTTTCCTTTCCCTCTTCTTCCTCTTCTCCTCACTTTCTCTTTTCCCTCTTCTCTCCCTCTTCTTCAGATTCCTCTTCCTCCTCTTCCTCTTCCTCTTCCTCTTCTTCTTCTTCTCTCTCTCTTTGCCTATGCCTATGCCTATGCCTATGCTTATGTTTGTTTTTTTGTTTTTTGTTTTCGTGTTTGTGTCTATGTTAGACATGGGATCACGTCGCTCATCCGACGAGTACGCACAGCCTGGCAGGAGGAGAGCTCATGATCTATATGCTCCAGAGGACTTTGATTACTCTCAGGCGACTACCCCGAGGACTACCCCTGGTCCAACTCCTCTCGGACCTAGCACTACGACCTCGGGGGGTCCATCTAGAAAATGTATATATACTATGAGAGTTCAAAATGAGGGGTATTTTAATTCTCAAGACTTACAGAAATATATTTATAGCAGGGGTAATTTTATATACTGTTTTTAAATTAACAGGTAGGGTGTGTTTATTCTCATATCCAAATTCAAAGTTATTTTTTAAATATTATTTCATCTAGGATGGTGTAAGAGCATTCACAATTTGTTGATGGGTAGCTCAAAGTTTTAATGTGCTGAATAGCCCTCACAGTCATCATAAGTAAATATTGGTATTGGATTCAGCCAGATTGGTCTCTCAAGTTCTCCTCAAGTTCCAGACACTCGTCTTGCATGGTGATCAAGAACTTACCGATTCCAACCATAATAAATTCCTCCTCGACCAAAAATATCAACCAGACCCACAGGAAGATCATCATGAAGTCATTGGTAGTGTGGAAGGTGGGGCCCTCCATGCCAGCCCATCGGCTAAAACCTTCACGAAGAGAATCAAAGAGGCTGCCAGGTCCATTTGGTCAAGGATGGAGAAAAGATTTAATTTTTTAGATATGCCTATAAAGTCTTTGCTCACTACTCGGGGTGAAGAGAGGAGCAAGGGTTTGGGTAGGAAAACACAAAGGTTTTATAATTGTAGTGAAGAATCAAAGACCTCAAGCTCTGTGGCTTCAAGAATTGAATTGCGGCCCGAATGAGAATTCCTACATGCATCGCGAATAAGCTATTTCTACTCATATTAGAATACTCTTGGTGGATAGATAGCCAATTGGATGTTATTGTTAATATTACATGGAAAGTTGATATAGATACAGAGACCTAGTAGGCTATTTCTACGGTTGACCTAGCAGGCACCAGGTTGCTTTATGTAAATCTCATGTAAATACTTTAAGCTATATGCCTATGTTTATGTATGCCTGTGTGAATTCGTACGTTTATGCTTCTATGTTTCTATATGCCTCTGCATGTGTACGCCTATGTCTATGTTTCTACATTTCTGTATGCATTATGATGTATGTTTATGCTATATGTGAATGCTAGCATACGCTTTATGCCTATTTAATGAATGCATATCCTTCTATGTGCCTATTTGAATGCATATCCTTCACATTTGTGACCTATAGAGTTTAGATAAACAATTATTATTCTGTAGTATGGTCGTCTTGCAACAATCCATCATCCTTCTATGGACCATATCATACGACTTCACACAAATGCAACTATATCTTCTCATCCATGGTTTAATCATGTAGACATTGTGCAAAGGTCTCATTAAAATATACCCCATCATGGATTATTTTCTTTTGCAAAAGAGAAAAAAATTATTAAAAGAAAATATTTACATTGCAAAAGTTTTGATCATGTAGGCATTGGAGAGGCATTGCAACTCATGCAAAGGTCTCAATAATTGTAAATCAAATTGAATAACTTGACAATAAAACATCTTATCTTCCTTATTTTAAGGATTGAGTTGTCAATTAAGGGGCTAGCCATGTGTCATCCATTCGATCAATGTGTGTGGGATATGGGGAAAATGGGGAATGAAATGGTCATCATAACCATCATCGTGGCTCCATCTCCTGTTACATAGCCTCTGTGCTTTCCATTGTGCTTTCCCTGCCTATGTGCCAAGCTCCCTAGCGAAAAATTTGCAGAATGACTCACGCCGAATTACCATAAAAGTAGTTGAAGCCAAAAAATGAAGGAGCTTGTGAAACCATCTCGCAAGTACTTGGGAGTAGCTTATAGATTGCTTAAAGATTGGAGTGTTCGTTCGATTGGAGCGGGAATTGCATGCAGGCAAGAGACATCGAGGAAGTTGAGTGGGCAAGGGTAAGATGCAGAAATCATTTGCTATAGGTGGGGCACTTCTCCTTTAAATGTTTCTTGAACTTTCTTCCAATTTGTTAGAAGGAAGCAGGAGAGCTATCAAATTGATAGAGCGATGAACCATGATGGTAACTTAGTCACCGACTTTTGGCATATCCTCGATGTGTTTTGGAATGAGCTCAGCACATCAGTTAGTGAAGAAGCCATTCATGATGCACAATGAGTGACCTGGATAGAGGAGATGTTCAAAGGGTTGGTTGGATACTATGTACTTTTTTTGACTACCTAGTACCAATGCAATATGCTGGCCTGCTGTCCCTTTTCTAAGGAGGAGTTCCAACCACCTACAGGATCAAATTCTAGAGGTGGGAAGGAGGGCATTAGTTTGTCTAAGGTTTATTAAATGATTTGATTATTTTTAGAGGTATGGGTTAAAGTCGATAGTACTACCAGTTAGGTGGTCATAATGTAGGCAATTTTGAGGCATTAGGTTGTGGCTGGTCTTTATGTGAGTATGTCTGGCCTTTGCTCTTGTAGCTAAGAGAAGTGTGTGCCTTTAACGTAGGCAATTTTGAGATATTAGGTTGTGGCTGGTCTTTACGTGAGTATGCCCAGCCTTTGCTATCGTAGCTAAGAGAAGTGTGTGCCTTCCTCTCCTCTCCCGTGCTCTTTTCATTCTGGTGGTAATTGAAGCTTCAATTTAATCCATAAAATCAAGCACTGAAGACACGTTAAGTATATTTTCTAGAATGTCACGGCCCTTAATGAAGCTGTTTTCTTTCCATCCTCTAATTGCATGCATACAATTTGCACCATGATAGCCAACAATGTAGCAATTAATTTATAGGAGACATTAAGCATAGTGATAGGCCTTCAATCACCAACTCTCAGCAACAACTCTCAGCAACAACCTGCCAGAATCCAGTAACCAGGTTTCCATTCCCATCCTGAACTTTATCAATCGATTCCTCCCGAATATGCTTTCTTTTGGTTGCCTAAAAAAACATTTTTGAGGGACAATCTGCCACATTTAGCCATAGCTGTCTACTACAATTCTAGACCTTTCAACCTTAGCCAACTCCAAATCCTTAATGGACAACTCACACTCCACCAATAGGGTAGAAAAATATGCATCCCTAGGATCAGCAACCATTACATGCATATTTAGACTTTGCTGAATTACAGACAACAGATAATTATCCTTGCCAAATGTGTCTCTTTCTTGCTTGGCCCATCACTTAGCAAAAACATGGATACCTTGTATCCCAACATCACATCTAGTGCATTGGTCCACCACATTTGGTGTGCTTTCCTTTGACATAGCTCTGATTTGTCGACAAAATTCCTTATCTATAGCCAATATTAACAAATTTAAATGGCACATCCAGGGACCTCCCAATAGGCAAGGGAATGGAAAAGGTTCACATTAGAGGGGCATGATCTGAAACCGCGAAGCTGGCAAACAACTTCCCCCCCATAGGAGCCTTCATTTGAGTTATCAAGACAGCCCGCCTTAAAGTGGCCCCCCTTTTTGTGCCTAAGCGTGGAGGCTAATAAATCTTATGTACATTGTGCCTAAGGGGTAAGGGAAGGGAGAGGTGGGAAAATACAATTTGGGGACGAAACCCAAATTTTGTTGAAACGGCCCCCATTTCCCCCAAAGCTTAGCATCACTGCAACAACTACTTTCAAGTTTCCTTCCTTTATACTTGTATGATTTCAAGCTTCCTTCCTTTATACCCGTACATATGATTGCATAGCCATAGCCATAGCTGTGAGCTTCCATCCTATTTCTTCATCCCCTTTCCAATTCCTTCTTTCCAATTTGAAGCTCCGCTATGCTTCCCATCCATGAAATTCTGCACTTTTCAACATCTCCTTTCTTCCATCACCCCCTCCTCTATTGATTTCCTCTTCCATCTTTCTCTCATCTCAGATATCGCCTCGAGGTTCGCTGCTCTTCAATCTCCTGGATGCTTTATAGAACTCATCTATTATCGCTTTGCTGATGCCAGACACTAGCACAGCCTCGTGGCACGGTGTTTTTGCTACTCAATTTTTGCACTTTCCTCTTTTTCTTTCATAACTTATCGCATTTGGATTACTTGATTGCAGATGTATCGACCTTACACAAACCCCAGCATTGCAATACCTGATAACCCGAACTCAAATCAGTAGCAAAAACAATTGGCTTTGTCTGGAACTAATCTCCCTGGGGATATCAGCGTCCTAGCTTCCGACGATCCAAAGCCTCGGCTTCGCTGGACACCAGAACTCCATGAACGCTTTGTTGATGCTGTAATGTAGCTTGGGGGAGCCGATAGTAAGTGATGCTTCTTCACATGGCCCTACTTTGAAGGAAGCTCTTTTTGTTTTGAAGGAAGCTCAACATCTTCCTCTTCGCACGAAATATCTCTCTCGTCAGTGCATGTGAGTGTGGGTATCAATGGTAGATTTTCACCCAAAAAAAAAGGGTATCAATGGTTGAAATCTTTCATCTGTGCATGTCAGTGTGGGTATCGAATTTCAATGGTTGAAATCAGTGTGGTTATCTCTAGTCTGTGTATGTCAGTGCAGGTTAGGGAACTCTTGTAGCCATGAAATCTCAAGGTCTGCGAAACGAAAGCTTGGGAGGTTCTCTGATGCACTATGCTCAGTGAGCTCTGCAAAGCTTCACCTCCAAGATTATCACCAGTAACACCACCAAGATCTGAATCTTGTCCTCGACAGCTACTGAGCATGCACAGTGCACCTTGCTCGGAACCATCGTGATCTTGTTGCCCTCTGGCAAGAACATCTTCCCAATGAACTTCTTGTTCATTCTCCTTGGCACCTCCATTGTCCTCGACACCACCATTGCGGTTGCTTGCAGACTTGGGCCTCAGCTCGAACAGGAAACCATCGATGACCTCCTCATCCCAGCTCTCTCACATGCAAGAGATCCCCTCTTCGACATCTCGGGGGGGTCACTATGTATAAACCCTCTATATCACGTGCGTCCCCTTTTCTATACAAATCTGTAAATTTTTTCCAAAATTATTTTAAATAGTCCCTTATGTATATTTATTTATGTAAATTTTAGAAATTAAAAAAATCCTTCTGTTGAACTCACGTGATAGGGTTACATATGATGAGTGACCCCCCCGAGTTCGACATCGACATCGTGTAGCAGGTCCTAGTGACCCACCTACAACAGAAGGAGAACTAGGACCATGTCAGCAGTAGCAGCACGTTATGTGAATCTGATGACTTGGGGTCTCCTTCACAGTGGGGGATCATGAAGGTCGCTAACTTGATCGATCTAAATCTCACAGAGATTTCTCCCGATGCGAATTTGAAGGTCTCTGAGTTCACAACACTAGCTGATGGACTATGCATGGGTGCTGGACGATGGATTGTACAGAGCAATCAACATCTTTCTTAAGGTGTGTTTGCACTGCAAAGTGGAGTTTTTGCTGAGGACATGTTTGATACTTAATTGAATGCTGTGGGTTGTGTGGTTCTATTCTTTGAGTGATTATTACGCCGTTCATCCTACGCTTGATGATCGTCCATAGGAAATGTAAATGCTAATAAATCTGTTTCATTACGTACATATACGATTAGATAGGCAATGCAAATGCAGATACACACAAAGCTCTGTTCTTTTTCCTATTCAAAATATTAGGATTGCTCTAGATCATGACGGAAGGTGGAATTGTAACGGAATGCATATTGTATGACATTGTGCTGATATGCGCGCAGTTTTCAAGCTCATAATTTGTATATGTACACTATTAGATGTTTTATCCAACAAGCACAAGTCGTTGCAAGAACACTTGCAAATTGCAATTCCGGTTGCGTTCCGTATGTGATCACTGGAACTTGGGGAGCTTGTGATAAAAGGGGAAAGATGAAGGTAGAATCTTTGGAACCTATAGAGGAATCGGTTTCACCAAGTAGAAAGAGCTCCTGGTAGGATGTTTGGCTTGGAAGTAAGTAGCTCTTCGCTCCTTTGTTTGTGCAGGCATTCTACCGACAAAGTTCTATGGTGCAGCTTCAATCGTTGGTGAAGACATCACAGGAAATGACCCTTGACTCAGACTGAACCATTGCTTGCTATTCTTCATCCTTTTCACACATTGGCACTCTGGGAGACAAGGATTGGAGACAGGTATGTTCTTCGTATACCCCTTCTTTCTCGAGCTCTCTCTCTTGTGACGACTTTTGCATTCATCAAGGTCTATCAAATTTGCGGTAACGATGTCTGGCTCACATTGCATGCTGAACTTTTCATTGCCTGCAACAAATGCTCCTTGCCTGTTTGCCGGTCTTGTTACAGTATGGACGTAAAGAGGGGAATCAGAGTGTAAGACAAGATACAAATGGCTCAGAGGGTTGCTTCCCCCTTTTCACTCGCTAAATTTTTCTAACACTATAGATCTAGCTTTCAAAGTGGTGTTATGCGCACAGAGTTGAAATTTTCGAAACCTCTTCAAAGATAGAGTCTACTATGAAATGTTCGAAGGCTAATTAATCTTGTATTCAAACTTCATGTAATGTCACTCCCTTCATAAGAGAGATTTTTTATGCTGAGATGATTTGGAAATTGAATTCGATTGTCACAAAGAGTACATCAAGGGCATATGAGCTATGGACACGCTACTGACGATGAAATGCATCACAGGATGCAAACAATACCACCTATGGTTCCTCTTCTCACTAACGGGCCAACTGTAAGCGACACTCATCATCCAAGCTGAAAAGCTCTTGCACTGTTGTCACAAGTAATTCTCAGTTATAGATGTGATCTATTGTGGAGGCTTTCTTGTACATTGTTTTCATTATCACTCGTTGCACTCTTTTATTTGTTTTGTCAGATTGCTGGGGATCCCCTGGAATTCCACCGAGATCAGCATGCACAAGGGGTTCCTCCATACATTGGAGGTGAGGTGAAATGAATTCATTCTCTTCCTTATTTAGAGTAAAATGTCCTAGGTTCGGGCCTTGTATGGGCATACACACTTCTCAATTCGGTGCCTATCCAAAAAAAAGCACAATTAACACCTATTTCATTAATTTTGGACTCTTGCACTGTCCAAATTCATTTTGTGAGATAATTCTGGATAAAACATTTCAAAAAAAGAGGATCTTATAAAACAAAACATTGAGTCAAAAAGGAAGGTTTAAAAAAATCAAATTAGAAAAAATGACGTGAGATGTTAAAAATAGAGTACATCACATTGTTAAAAGAGACAAAAAAGTAAGATTTTAAAAAATCAAATTAGAAAAAATGGCGTGACATGTTATGAAAACTAGAGTATATTTCAAAAAGAGCACATCACATTTGTAAAGAAGTAGATCATATTACTCAAAGCCATATGGTGTCATATTACTCAAAGCCATATGGTGTCAAAAAACACCTTAATACAAAGCCATATGGTGTCAAAAAACACCTTAATACACCTTAATACAAAGCCATATGGTGTCAAAAAACACCTTAATACAGTCTCTCTTATCTAAGTCTAGAAGATCTCATCATTGGTCTCTCTTATCTTCTCAACAACCCAATCCTTCACTGCCTCCACAGCTGTATCCTCAACATAATTACATGTGAAGAAGAAGTTTAAGCAATCACAAATTGTTTCTTTATAATTTCTCTGAGAGGCTCTTATTGTTCTCTCAGCATCCGCATCAAATCGCCCATGACGAGAGCTGCGATAACGCAGGTTACTTAAGAAGTCTAATAGATCTTGTCGTGCTTTTATCATACGTCTTAGAAGTCTTTCACTGTCTGCTATCTTGAGAGTATCCTCCCTCTCTGCATGCCTTTGTGCAGCAAATTCCTCTCTCTCCATGTGTGTCAAAGGAGAACCTTGTCGAATTCTGGCCTCTCTCTGTGCTCCTTGGTCAGCAATCCATTCTTTGAGATTGTTAATTCCGAACTCCACGTCTTCGACAATGCCAAGGACATCCATGGGTGGGGAGATGATAAAGAAAGGGAGATGGACTACGATGCAAGAAAGAAGAGAGTGTCTACGGAAGAACTAGGATAGAAGAATACTTGGTTATCAAGATGGATGAAAGAAGACTCTGAGAGTGTTTGCGGAAGGACTAGGATAGAAGAATACAAGAAGAATACAAGTTAATGAGAAGCACTAGGATGCAAGAAAGAAGAGAGTGTCTGCGGAAGAACTAGGATAGAAGAATACTTGGTTATCAGGATGGATGAAAGAAGACTCTGAGAGTGTTTGCGGAAGGACTAGGATAGAAGAATACAAGAAGAATACAAGTTAATGAGAAGCACTAGGATGGATGAAAGAAGAGAGTGTTTGTGGAAGAACTAGGATAGAAGAATACTTGGTTATCAGGATGGATGAAAGAAGACTCTGAGAGTGTTTGCGGAAGGACTAGGATAGAAGAATACAAGTTACTCAGAAGGACTAGGATGTAAGAAATAAGAGAGTGTTTGTGGAAGGACTAGGATGGAAGAATACAAGTGCACTAAGGCACGATGTGTTCACTACGATAAGGATAAGGGTTGGAATAAAGTGAGTGGCACGATGTGTTCACTATGATAAGGGTTGGAATAAAGCGAGTGGAGATTGAATGCTCTACTTTAAGTGAGTGGAGATGATAAGGATAAGGGTTGGAATAAAGTGAGAGAAGCATTGCGAATGCTCTACTTTAAGTGAGTGTAGACTGTCCAACTGAATAAAATTCTCATCACACAAGGATTTATTTCCAAATAATCACATCATCACACATTCATATCATAAAATTGTGTGCATGAAGAAATATATTACAAATATTACATCATCACATATTCATATCAAAATTCTCATCACACAAGGATTTATTTTCAAATAATCACATCATCACACATTCATATCATAAAATTGTGTGCATGAAATAAATATATTACAAATATTACATCATCACATATTCATATCAGAATTCTCATCACACAAGGATTTATTTCCAAATAATCACATCATCACACATTCATATCATAAAATTGTGTGCATAAAGAAATTATATAAATATCATGATTATGCCACTTAAGTAATAAGTCACAAATTGGTGTATAATTAACAAAAACTACAAACACAACATCATACATGCATCACAACTCTTGTGATGCTTCTAGTGGAGACTCTGGCAACTCTTCGGATGCTTCCAATGGAGGCTATGGTGCTGTAGATGTACACTCGGTCTCTACTTCTTTTGTAGTATGTAGTGCTTTCGGAGTAGACTCAGTATCCTCTTCCTTAAATGCAAGCGGAGGCGGTGGCAACTCTTCTGATGCTTCCAGTGGAGGCTGTGGTGCTGTAGGTGTACATTGGGTCTCTACTTCTTCTGTAGTATGCAGTGCTTTCATAGTAGACTCAGTCTCCTCTTCCTTAAAGGGAAGCTCTGGTATTGCTTCAGTTGCACGTTGTATTCTAATGGCAGCAATTAGGTCTCGAATGATTTCAGCCCTAAACAATTGTATATCCTCCTCTGAATATTTGAGCTCCAAAGAGTCTTTCGATGAGATCTGTGGCTTAAGTGAGAAAATTTCTTTGAAAATCAACATGCAGTTGTAGGCAACTCTCCACCCACAACTATGCCCATCTTCCTGCTCTACTACTAAACGCTTTTGGAAGTCTACCGAGTCTTTGTACTGTCCTGTTTCTCTGATAGCAGATACCAACTTCTCAATCGACCTGCTCATCGTGACATATTAAAAAAACTTAGTGTATCTATCACATAAGGTACATAATATAGAAGTAACAACAGATTAATAGAATACTTACGTTTGCACTGAGCCATGAAAGCCTGCAATCGAGTTAACAAACCAACAATAGTTGTCTTCAAGGTTCCAAACCACCAGACTCCAATGTTCCCTACACGAATAATTAAGAACCATTATTATTTAACACAATGTTGCCAGTATAAGATGAAAATAAAGGTTGCCATGATACTTACATCTCATGATATGCCATAAATAGGACTCGCACGCCATGTAAATGTAAAGGCTGTAATAATTTACAAACATCGGCTATTGTCTTTCTGCTATCGCTAAGTATAGGAGAAAGGAGGGAATCCAACATATACGCACGATTTTGTACGACTCTACCAAATCGTGAGATAACTATACTGCACCAACAAATAAATGAATATTAGCTTATTAGATTTAATCAAAATAAATGAATATTAGCTTATTAGCTTATTAGATTAAATCAAAATATTGAATTATCAAGTAGAGAAAAAGTTTGTATCAAACCTGAGAATGGCCATCATAACGTTGTTATTGACCTCATTTGAAGCTCTAGAGAGAATTGAAATCTCTTCTCCCCCAAATTCAAGATACTGAGGTCTATGTTGAATCATAACCCTAACATTAAAAGAGCTTCCCAATTCTTTTAATGAAGCCATGTTTGTAGAGTTGAGGTCATCTATCTTCTTTGACTCTTTGATGGCATTCATTTCGCAATCAATGATTGCTCGAATGGTACATGTTATAAATGCATAGAGATGCAAATCCGTATATGTTGATAGTGTGGTGTCATTTTGCATCTCAAAAATTTGACCAAGTACCAAAAAGCAATTGTAGCCCACCCTTCATCCACAATTATAGATGTGGCTATTATCTTGATGTGATACCTGACATGTTATATACTCTATTTGTTGTGCCAAGTCACATTGCCGCATTACTATGTCGATAGCATCTACTAATTTTCGAGCTGATCTGCATATCAAAACATATAACAACAGTGAATATGTGCATTGCATATCAATCTACATGTCAAGAAGTGACAACAAGTGTAGTCTATACTTACTCTAACACATTGCCATGGACGGATGTCATTGAGTTTGCAAAGAAGCACTTCTTCGCAAGAATGTCCACGACTACCAAACTCCAATGTGAGCTGCATTATCAATAAAGAATAATTACTGTGTTTGAGACAATTCTAGCAATGCAATAGAAAAAACAAGTAGGGTTTGATGCTTACTTCTCATAATATGCTGTAAAAATAACTCGTGCGTCATTCATAGGAATGTGCTTCAACCACTTGCAAACATTCTCTATGGTTTCTTCTTTGTTGCTAAGCACTTCCGAAATACGAGAATCGAGCATATATGAAACGCTTTGTATATTTTGCGGAAAATTTGCTATAACATTACTATATTAAAAAAAAAAGTATTAGCTTCTTGGGTTTAATCAAAATAAGCAAAGTATAAAGCCAAGGAAAAGGCTGCATCAAACCTGAGGATGGTTGTAATGACTTTGACATTAACCTCATTCTTAGGATTCAAGAGGATTGAAATCTCTTCTTCACCAAATTCAAAAAAATGAGGTTGTTGTCGAATTAACAACATAGTAGTGAATGAACTTCCAATCTGCTCCAATAGATTCATATTTTTATGACTCATCTTATTGAGGGAGTAGTCTACATCGTATTCTTCTTCACTTGCTATGTCCTCCACATCCTCCTTCTGCCATAAAAATATAAAAAAGTTATGCGATGTACACATCCCAAATAAAGGCTTAAACAAGCAGATAAGGTTTCATACATGCTTTCATTAGTGTAAGTCTCTCCTCTGCTTGAAGCAAAAATTTAAAAAGGTTTCATACACGCTTTCATTAGAGTGAGTCTCTCCTTCTCTTGGATGAAAAATTTAAAAAGTTATGAGATTTACACATCCCAAATAAAAATAATGGTTTAAATAATCATAGAAGTATAAAGATAGCATGCTTTCATTAGACAAGTTATGAGATTTACACATCCCAAATAAAATTAATGGTTTAAATAATTATAAAAGTATAAAGATAGCATGCTTTCATTAAACTCATTCTCTTCTCCTTTTGGAAGAAAATATAAAAAAGTTATGAGATTTATACATCCCCAATTAAAGGCTGGAACAAGTATACAAGTATAAAGATAAGGTTTTATACATGCTGCAATGTAGTCATATTTTCATGTTGTTTCCCAATGGTAGTAATTAGATGCTAAATACTCTCAGCCCGAAATGCTAGCAGATCAGCTTCTGTATATGATTCCATTTTGACTGGTAACTCCAAATCAAAAATCTCTCTAAGAAACAACATGCAGTTGTAGGCGACTCTCCACCCACAGCTGTGTCCATCTTTTTGCTCCACTGGCAGACGTCTTTTGAATTCTACTTGATCTTGTTGCTCCGTGGTTGTTCTGACAACAGATACTAGCCGATATGCAGCACTGTCCAGCATGACATATGAAATATATTAATATGTCATGATCATAAGATACAAAATAAGAAAGTATCAAAAATATTAAGAGAATAATTACCTTGGGGAGTTGGCATGATAGCCTTCTATTGAATTCACAAACCATAAATGGTTGAGTTCAAGGTCCCAGAAGATCAGACTCCAATGTGAGCTACACGACCAGAATAAAAATGATTATTGTTTTACACAAACTTGCCAAAGAAATAGTAAAAATAAGGTTAGAGTTGATACTTACGCCTCATGATAAGGCATTAAGATGACTCGCACCCCATCTAAATTCAAAGGGCTTAACCAGGTACAAACATCTTCTATAGTCTTTTGAGGAGAGCTAAGAATAGAAGAAAGGAGAGCATCGAGCATGTAGGCACGATGCTGCACCGTACTAGGAAGTTGAGAAATAACTACACTGCACCAAGAAATAAACAAACATTAGCTCATAGAATTGATTTGCATTCTGCACTAGGAAACTGATATATAACTGAACTGTGAATAAATAAACAAATGTTAGCTTATTGAAGTAGCAATAAATAAATAAACATTACCTGAGAATGGCCAAGATAACATTGTCATTAACCTCTTTTAAAGGATTGGAGAGGATTGAAACCTCCTCTCTACCAAAGCTTAAATACTGAGGTTCTCGTTTCAAAACGATCTTAACTTGAAATGAGCTCTCCATTTTATCTAATGCAGCTAAATTTGATTTTTCAATCAAATTTAGAGGTGGTTGCATTGTTGAAGTAGAAGGGAGTGCCTCTGTATTGACTTCATCCATTTCTTCTCCCTCTATTGCCTGTAAACAAATATGAGAGATTAGATTCATTATCTTTAAATTTAAATCTTATTTTAAAAATTGTATTTAGTTGAGAAATAGAGAGTTCATACCGCTAAGTATTGTCGTAGTGGCCTTTTTTCATAACCCTGCGAGCCATAATTATCAAAGAGGGCATCATCATATTTGTCTTCATCCACCAACCTCTCTGTGAATGGGTCATGTAAGTCCATCTTTTCATCATCAACAACTGGGACATTATGATCTTCAAGGTAATCATCCATGTCATCGGTGTCCTTGTGGTCTATCTCTTTTTCATAGCCTGTGGTTAGATCTGCTTGAAGCTGGAAATAGGCCATGAAATGCTTATTTTCAATAATATTGGTGGAGTTGCCTTTTCTTAGGAGATCCTCAAATAAATATCCCATCCTGCACAAGGTGACCTCCCAACCTGCCGGCAGCAAATTCTCCATCATGGTAAGCAAGAGACTCCCACTTTTTGCAGGACTTCCATAGTTGTTTTTTTGATAATGTATGGACCTAGGAATATCTTGCTCTTCTAGCATCAATCTCAAATTATTTGAATTCCCTCTTATGTTCTTTTGTAAGGAGTGATCAGGGTTGGGACTCCGCATACACAGAAAGAATGATTCAAGAGTTTGAATCGCTATGCCACATTCTCTCTTGCCTCTCTTTGCTGCATAAACACCACTATAGATCTTCAAATCTGATGAATATGCTCGCTCTAGAGTAACCTGCATGGCTTCTTTGTCTTTTTTATCAACAAATATGACAATGTTACAAATCGCCACTTTGCTAATGGTGGTATATACTATTCTATCAATGAAGTTATGGATATCATCGCTAGAAACTTCATTGATAAAGAATAGTTGTGGCTTATCCCATGCTGACTCATTCTTAAAGAAGTCATCTTCTGAGACTCCCCTGAAGTTGACAAGCTTTCCAGACTCTGCCGTAACCTCTACATTGAATTGAAAGCTTTGGTGCATATCTGTCGGCATTCTTATCTCGCTGATTAATCTTTCCACATATGCAACCACCTGTTGTGGGATCTCTTTTCTCATATAAGAGGTTACTATTTCCGACCCATCTTCATCCTTTTTAATCCACCTGTTTGCCCATAGCTTTACCTTGGGTGTTGACAAAGAAGCTATATGCTTCACCACATTATAGTCAATGTTACAATGAGTAAGTGGAATTTGTTTCTCTGACAGCAAATACTTGATGGCACTATGCACTGCATCACGCCTCACCTGTACATTGATGCATTCTTCCATGCAGTGGTCTTTGTCTTTTTTTCCAAAAAACCATTCTTTCTTTAAAATTTTTTGTGCTGCCATGGATGCATACTTATCAGGTAAGTACTTTACAGGCCTCCACATCCTTGCCGTCAACTCCTTCTTATCCATTACCTTTGACTTGCCGGAGATAAACAAAGGAGCTTCATAGGTCAGCTGTCCACGCTCACAAGCAATGCACGTTTCAAGCATCTCATTGAACACTTCAACAGGACGAAATATGATAGAAGTGTAGTCGGCATATCTGTCCCTCACCACCTTGAGGCTTGTCATACTTTCTTCCCGCTCTTGGGTTCTCCTAGGCACAACTGCACTCAAAGAAGTATAAAAGTTTGTGAGTGTGTCGGCGTCTGCTTTTGTGACCTTTCGCTTCAAATCAGGATTTGGAGAACCAAATGTTGTCCATATCACCCTTGCCTTCTGTAAGACCTCTGATGTTGAGGATATCTTACGCTTTCCATGGACATAATGATTAAGTCTTTCGGACTCAATCAAATACTTAATCTCATGCTTGAATATACAGATCGTTGCAGGATAATAATGGAATGAGCTTATCTTTACAAATTGTTCTGGAGTGAGTCTTTTGCCCTCCTTTGCTTCCCTTGCGATCTGATTACAAGCATAAGCCCAATGTTGACCATCAATGGGCTGGAATCTGCAATGAAGGAGAAATTCCTTCTTGACTTCCTTTAGCATATTCTCTCCTTGTGCCTCTTCGCCTTGTTCATGTGGAATATTTTTTAGAGTGTTTTTAAAGAATTGACTGAAGATCTCCTCGAAATGTGTAGGCCCTGTAAATGTTATTTGATCCAGAAAACTATTTTTGGTTGGACAAAACATTATTGGGCGCAAGACCACATTACTTGCCACAGGTTTCTTACCATCTCTCAAAGCCTCGTATATTTGCATTGCATAGGATATATCAAGGCTTCGGCTATTAGTAAACAGAGCTGCAGCTTCCACATCTTTGGCATTCACAAACCACGTCCTTTGACCCCAGATATATCCCACATCATCATCTGTAACTGCTTCATTAAGACGCAGATTAAGATTTTTGATTGATGTGAGTTCATCTTGATCATCTTCAGCCTCGGATTCTGAGTCTTCTTCATCTTTCTCTTTTTTTGACCGTTTTTCATCCACATTATCTTTCTCTACAGTGGGACGATGTCTTTTCTTACTGCTTGGAACCGTGGCTCTTGCAGTACTAGCCTTTTGCATTTCACGTCGTGGTTTGCTAGCAAGAGCTTCTAGCATAACTGCAGTGGATCGACCTTGATCTTCTTCAATTTTTGCTAATTCCCGTGCACTCAAGGCTTGTTTTTCATCATCCTTAGTTACATCCACCATTTCTGGCTCTAGAAGTTTGCGCTCATGTTCTACAGGTTTGTGACAGTGTGCCTGTTCTTCTTGTCCCTGCATTGAAGTCTGAGCTTTTTGATCTCCTTCATGTGATGATTCTTGCATATGGAGAGCATATTCTGCATCCTGAAAGTATTCAAACATTATCTTTGCATGCATCCTTTTTGCCACCACACTAGGAAATTGCTCCCAAGTATATGAAAGAGTCTCCAATGCCCTTTGCAGCTCTGGAAACTTTGATGGTTGAGGAGGAGGCATCACAAAGGTCTTTGCGTCTCTCCTTGACACAATAAAATGCATACCGCCAACTTCAGGATCTAAACTCTTTGTTAAAATATCCACAAAGGTGTCTTTTCGCTGAATTATCATATCTTTTTTGAAGAAAGTAGCATCCCATGGATCTTCAACACCATTGAACTCCCTTTTTGACATAAGTAGAAAGAGTCTCTTTTCCTTTTGATGAAGAAACCAAGCTCTTCTACCCATGTGATATCGAGTCCACCTACCAAAGCCATTGGGGCTATATTCCTTTCCTTTGAAATTCAAAGTGACATCAGAAACCCATTCTCTGATCTCAGAGTCATCTAGCATAGCCATCACATTAGCTGATTGCTCCATAATCCTACAAGAAAAGATAATGAAGACTTTAGATACATACAAGTAAAAAACAATATACAACCCTTGATACAATAAATGTGGAAAATAGCCCAAAAGGCTTTACAAGGCTTCATATGGCAATAAATGTGGGAAATAGCCTAAAAGGCTTTACAAGGCTTAAATATTTGTACAAATGTAAAAGAATTAGCCAATAAAGCTTTACAAGTAATATAAAATGTCGTCTAGTGATAAAGCTTCAATCTTCGTGAAGATTCATGTAATCTGTCCATCCATTGATATCTGAGCACTGATACCCAACTGGTGCAATCTATCCACTAAAACCTGTTCCACTGATATCCACTTATGCAGCCCACATGATATCCACTTATGCATCCCACTGATACTCGTTAATTACTGAATGGTCGGGATGGTCGGGTTTATTACAAGGCGCTTCATATGACAATAAATGTAAAAAATAGCATAAAAGGCTTTACAAGGATTTTTATGACAATAAATGAGCTTAAATATTTATACAAATGCAATAAAAATAACCAATAATCATCAAGCTCCAATATGTCCCATGACATGTAATCTGTCCACTGATATATGCAATCTGTCCACTGATATCTGCTCATGCAATCTGTCCACTGATATCTGCTCATGCAATCTGCCCACTGATAAACTTCTTGGTAAATGGTAAAAGGTCTTATTTGATAGCATGTTATGAGTGTTAAACCGCATGTGAGCGAAGGGACTGACAACGATTAGGAACTAGTTAGAAAAATTTGAGCATGGCTTCGATTGGCAACTTGGAGAATTGTCTCTCCTCTAAGGCAATCTAATCTATGCTAAACTATGCTAAACCAACCGTCGAAGCGAAGAAAAGCAATAAATAATTTCTTTTTCTGTGTTCATTTTAATGTGCTGGGGTTTAAGAGGCTTAAATATGCAAAAGAAGGGGTTGTGATGTAGAGGCTAAACCTGCATGTGATATAAATAAAGAACAAGTATCTAAAGAAAAGTTAACATTTTTCAATTTAAAAGATGAATATATATAAAAACATTATCTCACCTTCAAAACAAACCATAAATTCACTCTTTTATAATTTTTTAAAAGTATAATATAAAAGATGTAAATATATAAAACTCTCTTTACTTTCTCTCTCTCTCTCTCTCTCTCTCTCTACTCCTAAATCTCTTTGTAGCCATAGTCAAGACACCTCATTCTCTCTCTTAATCTCTCTCTCTCTCTCTATAACTCTTAAGTATTTTTCTCTCTATCCTCATCCCACTTATTCTCTCTCTCCCTCTCCCTCCCTCTAGCAGAGAAGTTTCATTCCTCTCTCTCTCTCCCTCTCTCTCCCTCTCTCTCTTTCTCTCTCCCTCTCTCTCTTTCTCTCTCTCTCCCTCTCTCTCCCTACTCTCTCCCTCCCTCAAGCAGCCACGGTCCCCAAGAGACCCGCTTCTCTCTCTTAATCTCTCTCCCCCTCTCTCCTCTCTCTTTCTTTCCCTCCCTACTCTTCTCTCTCATTTAAAAATATAATATAAAAGATGTAAATATATAAAACTCTCTTTACTTTCTCTCTCTCTCTCTCTCTCCTCCTAAATCTCTTTGTAGCCATAGTCAAGACACCTCATTCTCTCTCTTAATCTCTCTCTCTCTCTCTTTGACAACTCTTAAGTATTTTTCTCTCTATCCACATCCCACTTATTCTCTCTCTCCCTCTCCCTCCCTCGAGCACAGAAGTTTCATTCCTCTCTCTCTCTCTCTCTCTCTCTCTCTCCCTCTCTCTCTTTCTCTCTCTCTCTCTCTCTCTCTCTCTCCCTAAGTCTCCCTCTTCTCTTCTCTCTCTCTCTCTCTTTTCCTCTCTCCTCTCGCCACGTTTCATTCCCATAAACATCTCTCTCTCTCTCTCCCTCTCTCTCTTTCTCTCTCTCCCTCTCTCTCTTTCTCTCTCCCTCTCTCTCCCTACTCTCTCCCTCCCTCAAGTAGCCACGGCCCCCAAGAGACCCGCTTCTCTCTCTTAATCTCTCTCCCCCTCTCTCCTCTCTCTTTACCCGCTTCTCTCTCTTAATCTCTCTTCGCCTCTCTCCTCTCTCTTTCTTTCCCTCCCTACTCTTCTCTCTCATTTAAGGAGCCCCTCTTCTCTGTGTGAATCTCTCTCTCTCTCTCCCTCTCTCCCTCTCCTCTCTCATTTAAGGAGCCCCTCTTCTCTCTCTTAATTTCTCTCTTTCCCTCCCTCCCTATTCTCCCATTTCTCAAATTTACAAACTCAAATATAAATAAAATCCTAATTAAAATAGAACTCAAAAACTCAAATAAGAAACTAATTTAAAAAGAATTGTAATGCCTTCTAAAAGACCACCCTCCTCAAAAACTTTAAGAATAAACTAATTGAAAAAGAATTATAAGTAAAGAAAAAGAATTACAATACGAATTTTAAGAAATAAAACTCAAAAACCTTAACAAGAAACTAATTGAAAAGAATTGTAAGTAAAGAAATAGAATTACAAGACGAATAAAAAAGAATGCAAGTACCTGGAAAAAGTGAAAAAAGTAAGGCTCGGCTTATCCTTTCTCTTCCGCTCTTGGTTGCTTCAATGAAATGAGGAGAGAGTTAAAACTAGTCCACTCCTATGCATAAATTTGAATTTTCAAAAAAGAGAGGGAAATTTGAATTCATTATAAATTTGAATTCAAATTTGTGTTCAACATTCTTCTTATACTTTCTTCTCATACGTTCCTTTTGAATTCAAATTTATGTTCAACATTCTTCTTGATACCTTCTTCAACATTCTTCTCGATTCTCGTAAGTCCTTTTCATTCTCGTAAGTCCTTTTCATTCTTCTCGTAAGTCCTTTTCATTCTTCTCGTAAGTCAAATCTTATTTTTCGTTCTTGCTCGTGATAGTAAGTCAAATCCTCCTCTCCCATCTCTCTCCTTCTGCTCCCTCCTCTCCTCTCCCTCTCTCTCTCTCCTCTCTCTCCTTCCTCTCCTCTCCCTCCCTCCATCCATCCCTCGACCCAACCCTCTCCTCCAGCCTCCTTCCCTCCCCTCCCTCCGCCGCCAAAACTCCTCCCTCGACCCCTCCCTTCCCCTTGCCCCCCCTCCTTCCCCAAAATCCCCCTCCCCCTCCCCCTCTCCTCCCGCTACCCTTCCCCCTCTCCCGTCGCCTAACCTCTTCCTCCCCTACCCCTTTTTCCCCCTACCCCCTTTTAACCTTCTCCCCTTTTTCCCACCCCCCTTGGCGACCCCCCCAACCCTTCCACCCTCTTCCCCACTCTCCCTTTGGCCCCCTCTCAACCCTCCCTCCCTCCTTGGAGACACCCCCCCTTCACCCGGGCTGGTGGCCGCGGTCGCCAGCCGCCCCTCTCTCAACCCCCCCCTCCTTCACTCTTTCCCACTCCCCCTCCTCTCACCCATCCCCCCCCTCTTCACCCTCCCTCCTCTCACCCATCCCCCCCCCCTCCTCTCACCCATCCCCCTCCCTCTTCACCCTCCCTGGGCTGGCGGCCGCGGCCGCCAGCCCCCCCCCTTCTTTACCCTCCCCCCCTTCGCAACCCCTCCCTGCCGCCAGCCCCCCCCCCTCCTCTCACCCATCCCCCCCCCCTCTTCACCCTCCCTGGGCTGGCGGCCGCGGCTGCCAGCCCCCCCCCCTCCTCTCACCCAGCCCCCCCCCTCTTCACCCTCCCCCCCAACCCCCCCTTCGCAACCCCTCCCCCCCCCTTCGCAACCCCTCCCCCTCCCTGGGCTGGCGGCTGCGGCCGCCAGCCCCCCCCTCTTTACCCCCCCCTCCCCACCCTCCCCCCCCCCCTTCGCAACCCCTCCCTAGGCTGGCGGCCGCGGCCGCCAGCCCCCCCCCTCCTCTCACCCAGCCCCCCCCTCTTTACCCTCCCCCCCTTCGCAACCCTGGGCTGGCGGCCGCGGCCGCCAGCCCCCCCCCTCTTTACCCCCCCCTCCCCCCCTCAGCCGCTCCCCCACCCTCCCCCCCCCCTTCGCAACCCCTCCCCCTCCCTCACCCAGCCCCCCCCCCTCCTCTCACCTAGCCCCCCCCCCTCTTTACCCTCCCCCCCCTTCGCAACCCTGGGCTGGCGGCCGCGGCCGCCAGCCCCCCCCCCTCTCATTCGCAACCCCTCCCCCCCAACCCCCCCTTTGCAACCCCTCCCCCCCCCCTTCGCAACCCCTCCACCTCCCTGAGCTGGCGGCCGCGGCCGCCAGCCCCCCCCCCTCCTCTCACCCAGCCCCCCCTCCGCAACCCCTCCCTGGGGCTGGCAGCCGCGGCCACCAGCCCCCCCCCTCCTCTCACCCATCCCCCCCCCCCTCTTCACGCTCCCTGGGCTGGCGGCCGCGGCCGCTAGCCCCCCCCCCCTCCTCTCACCCAGCCCCCCCCTCTTCACCCTCCCCCCCCTCCTTCGCAACCCACCCATCCCCCCCCTCTTCACCCTCCCTGGGCTGGCGGCCACGGTCGCCAGCCCCCCCCCCTCCTCTCACCCAGCCCCCCCCCTCTTCACCCTCCCCCCCCCCTTCGCAACCCCTCCCCCTCCCTGGGCTGGCGGCCGCCAGCCCCCCCCCTCTTCACCCTCACCCCCCCTCCCCCCCCTCAGCCGCTCCCCCACCCTCCCGGGCTGGCGGCCGCGGCCGCCAGCCCCCCCCTCTTCAACCCCCCCCTCCCCCCCTCAGCCGTGCCCCCACCCTCCCCCCCCCTTCGCTACCCGCCAGCCCCCGCCCCTCTTCACCCTCGCCCCCCTTTGCAACCCCTCCCCCTCCCTGGGCTGGCGGCCGCGGCCGCCAGCCCCCCCCCTCTTCACCCTCCCCCCCCCTCCCCCCCTCAGCCGCGCCCCCCCCCCTCCCCCTCTCAGCCGCGCCCCCCCTCAGCCGCGCCCCCCCCCTCCCCCTCTCAGCCGCTCCCCCCTCCTCTCAGCCGCCCTCCCCACCCCCCTCTCAGCCGCCAGACCCCCTCCCACCCGCCGCGCCAGCCTCCCCTCCCACCCCCTTCCCTCCCACCCACCTCCCTCTTAGCCCCTTCCTCCCCTCCCTTCCTCCTCCCTCCCCTCCCACCCTCTTCCTCCCCTCCCTTCCTCTTCCCTCCCCTCCCTCCCCTCCCCTGAACCTTTCTCTCTCTAGTTTCTCTCTCTTCAAATTTTAAAAAAGAAGCTAGAAAAAAAAGTTTGCAAGTACCTGGAAACAGTTTGTAAGTTTGCTCTTTCTTGCTTTCTTGCTCTTCCTTCCTTGCTCTCTTGATCGTCCTTGCTTTCTTGCTTCAGTGAATGAAATGAGGGAAGAATGAATGAAGAAGGAAGACTATATATAAGAAAAATTAGGTTTTCCTCCTCCTCTCCTATTGGCTTTCCATTCCTCCCCTCTCTCCTATTGGCTTTTCATTTATCTCCTCTCCCATTGGCTCCCATTACTCCCCCTCTCCTATTGAACCCCCATCCCTCATCCATTAGCCCTCCTCCCATCCATCCATTTCTTCTTCCTCCCCATTGCCACCACTCCCATCCCACATTTCCACCACGTCCCATACTCCTCCCATTTCCCAAAATCCCATATTTCCCCATCTCACCCTCCTCTTTTTCATCCCCTATTAACTTCCTCACTCATTTCACTCCCTTATTAGCCTACTCCCCTATTACCTTCCCCTCTCCCATTCCATTCTTCCCTCCCCACTCTCACTTCCACTTCCCATTACTCACTTGCCATTTAAAAACTATTAATATATTATTATACGATTTTTTATACTTATTATCATACACCCTTATTACTTCCCTATCCTATTCCACTCCTCCCTCCTCATTCCCACTTCCACTTCCCATTACTCACTTGCTATACACATTTGCAAACTATTAATATATTATTACATGATTTTTTATACTATTTGTAAACTTACATATGGGCAAAATCACAGGTGTCAAAGCGATCCTATTGTGGTCATACAACAACTGTGCTTTTATTCAAGGGCATATTTATCCTCATCAACAAGCTTATTTACTCAAGGTATGAAGTGCATAATTTGTGCACTAGGTGTTTACTTTGTGCCAAAATTGTTTGCCACACACACACACACATATACATATACCGAGAATTTTCTAATATTATCGCATCTACATTTCTCCAATGGGCACAAAACTTTGTACACTCCTCAACCTAGGTCTTATTGACTTGCATACAAAGTGGTGCACCCATCTCATAAGTACTTGTTCGGATAACACACCTCCTATGTATTTTATGACGATTGTGCATAACACTAGCAACAAAATGGTGTATCATGTGAGACAGACTATGCAAAGCATATCCAATGGACACAAGACTTTACACGTTCCTCAACCTAGGAAGTATTGACTTGTGTGCAAAGTGGCATCCCCATCCGATAAGTACTTGTTTGAAAAATACACCTACGATCGTGTTTTTTGACGATTGTGCATGACACTAAGGCAACAATGGTGTTTTATGCTTGATCGACAATGCAAAGCATATCCGATGGGCACAATACTTTGCACACACCTTCAACTAGGTAGAATCGACTTACATGCAAAGTGGCATGCCCATCCCATAAGTGCTTGATCCCATAACATACCTAGAAACGTGCTTTTTGACGGACGTGCATGACACTAGAGTAAAAATAGTATTTAATGCTCGATCGACCATGCAAAGGATATCCGATGGGCACAAAACTTTTCGTACGCCTCAACCTAGGTGGTATTGAAATGTTCTCAATGAGGCACACCCATCCGATAAGTACTTGGTCAGATAACACACCTAATGGCGTGTTTTTTTGCGAATGTGCATGTCATTAGGAAAAAAATGATGTATAATGCATGATCGACCATGCAAATCATATCCGATGGTGACAATACTTTGCACGCACCTCAACGTAGTTAAAAAAGACTTGCGTGCAAAGTGGAGCCCCCATCTGATAAGTATTTATTTGAATAACACACCTATGGCCGTGTTTTTATATGGTTGTGCATGACACTAAGGCAAAAACAGTGTGTTATGCTTGATCGACAATGCAAAGCATATCCGATGGGCACGATACTTTGCACACACCTTCAACTAGGTGGAATTGACTTACATGCAAAGTGGCACGCCCATCGCATAAGTGCTTGATCAGATAACATACCTAGCAGCGTGTTTTTTTACGGATGTGCATGGCACTAAGGCAAAAATGGAATTTAATGCTCGATCGACCATGCAAAGCATATCCGATGGGCACGATACTTTGCACACACCTTCAACTAGGTGGAATTGACTTACATGCAAAGTGGCATTCCCATCGCATAAGTGCTTGATCGGATAACACACCTAGCAGCGTGTTTTTTTACGGATGTGCATGGCACTAAGGCAAAAATGGTATTTAATGCTCGATCGACCATGCAAAGCATATCCGATGGGCATAACACTTTACCTATACCTCAACTTAGGTCATATTAAAATGTTGTCAAAGAGGCACACCCATCCGATAAGTACTTGGTCAGATAACATACCTAAGGGCGTGTTTTTTTGCGGATGTGCATACCACTAGGGAAAAAACGGTGTATAATGCGTGATCGACCATGCAAATCATATCTGATGGTGACAATACTTTGCACACACCTCAACCAAGTTGAAATAGACTTGAGTGCAAACTGGAGCCCCCATCCGATAAGTACTAGTTTGAATAACATACCTAGGACCGTGTTTTTTCATGGTTGTGCATGACACCAAGGCAAAAACGGAGTTTTATGCTTGATCGACAATGCAAAGCATATCCGATGGGCACAATACTTTGCACACACCTTCAACTAGGTGGAATTAACTTACATGCAAAGTGGCATGCCCATCGCATAAGTGCTTGATCAGATAACACACCTAGCAGCGTGTTTTTTTACGGATGTGCATGGCACTAAGGCAAAAATGGTATTTAATGCTCGATCAACCATGCAAAGCATATCCGATGGGCACAATACTTTGCACACACCTTTAACTAGGTGGAATTGACTTACATGCAAAGTGGCACGCCTATCCCATAAGTGCTTGATTGGATAACATACCTATCAGCGTGTTTTTTTACGGATGTGCATGACACTAGAGCAAAAATAGTATATTTAATGGTCGATCGACCATGCAAAGCATATCCGATGGGCACAATACTTTGCACACACCTTCAACTAGGTGGAATTGACTTACATGAAAAGTGGCACGCCCATTGCATAAGTGCTTGATCAGATAACACACGTAGAATTGTGTTTTTTTACGGATGTGCATGGCACTAAGGCAAAAATGGTATTTAATGCTCGATCGACCATACAAAGCATATCCGATTGGCACGATACTTTGCACACACCTTCAACTAGGTGGAATTGACTTACATGCAAAGTGGCATTCCCATTGCATAAGTGCTTGATCGGATAACACACCTAGCAGCATGTTTTTTTACGGATGTGCATGGCACTAAGGCAAAAATGGTATTTAATGCTCAATCGACCATGCAAAGCATATCCAATGGGTATAATAGTTTTCCTATACCTCAACTTAGGTCGTATTAAAATGTTGTCAAAGAGGCACACCCATCCGATAAGTACTTGGTCAGATAACATACCTAAGGGCGTGTTTTTTTGCGGATGTGCATACCACTAGGGAAAAAACGGTGTATAATGCATGATCAACCATGCAAATCATATCCGATGGTGACAATACTTTGCACACACCTCAACCTAGTGGAAACGGACTTGCGTGCAAACTGGAGTTCCCATCCGATAAGTACTAGTTTGAATAATACACCTAGGACCGTGTTTTTTCATAGTTGTGCATGCCACCAAGGCAAAAACGGTGTTTTATGCTTGATCGACAATGCAAAGCATATCCGATGGGCACAATACTTTGCACACACCTTCAACTAGGTAGAATCAACTTACATGCAAAGTGGCACGCCCATCCCATAAGTGCTTGATTGGATAACATACCTAGCAGTGTGTTTTTTGACGGATGTGCATGACACTAGAGTAAAAATAGTATTTAATACTCGATTGACCATGCAAAGGATATCTGATGGGCACAATACTTTGCACACACTTTCAACTAGGTGGAATTGACTTACATGCAAAGTGGCATTCCCATCGCATAAGTGCTTGATCGGATAACACACCTAGGAGCGTGTTTTTTTACGGATGTGCATGGCACTAAGGCAAAAATGGTATTTAATGCTCGATCGACCATGCAAAGCATATCCAATGGGCATAATACTTTTCTCATACCTCAACCTAGGTGGTATTAAAATGTTGTCAAATAGGCACACCCATCCGATAAGCACTTGGTCAGATAACATACCTAAGGGCGTGTTTTTTTGCGGATGTGCATACCACTAGGAAAAAAATGGTGTGTAATGCGTGATCAACCATGCAAATCATATCCGATGGTGACAATACTTTGCACACACCTCAACCTAGTGGAAATGGACTTGCGTGCAAATTGGAGCCCTTATCCGATAAGTACTAGTTTGAATAATACACCTAGGACCGTGTTTTTTCATGGTTGTGCATGACACCAAGGCAAAAACGGTGTTTTATGCTTGATCGACAATGCAAAGCATATCCGATGGGCACAATACTTTGCACACACCTTCAACTAGGTGGAATCGACTTACATGCAAAGTGGCACGCCCATCCCATAAGTTCTTGATCGGATAACATACCTAGCAGCGTGTTTTTTTACGGATGTGCATGACACTAGAGCAAAAATAGTATTTAATGCTCGATCGACCATGCAAAGCATATCCGATGGGCACAAAACTTTTCTTACACCTCAACCTAGGTGGTATTGAAATGTTCGCAATGAGGCACACCCATCCGATAAGTAATTGGTCAGATAACACACCTAGCAGCGTGTTTTTTTACGGATGTGCATGGCACTAAGGCAAAAATGGTATTTAATGCTCGATCCACCATGCAAAGCATATCCGATGGGCATGATACTTTGCACACACCTTCAACTAGGTGGAATAGACTTATATGCAAAGCGGCACGCGCATCCCATAAGTGCTTGATTGGATTACATACCTAGCAACGTGTTTTTTGACGGATGTGCATGACACTAGAGCAAAAATAGTATTTAATGCTCGATCGACCATGCAAAGCATATCCGATGGGCACAAAACTTTTCGTATGCCTTAACCTAGGTGGTATTGAAATGTTCTCAACGAGGCACACCCATTCGATAAGTACTTGGTCAGATAACACACCTAATGGCGTGTTTTTTTGCGGATGTGCATATCATTAGGAAAAAAATGGTGTATAATGCGTGATCGACCATGCAAATCATATCCGATGGTGACAATACTTTGCACGCACCTCAATGTCGTTAAAACGGACTTGTGTGCAAAGTGGAGCCCCCATCTGATAAGTACTTATTTGAATAACACACCTATGGCCGTGTTTTTATATGGTTGTGCATGACACTAAGGCAAAAACGGTGTGTTATGCTTGATCGACAATGCAAAGCATATCCGATGAACACAATACTTTGCACACACCTTCAACTAGGTGTAATTGACTTACATGCAAAGTGGCATGCCCATCGCATAAGTGCTTGATCAGATAACACACCTAGCAGCGTGTTTTTTTACGGATGTGCATGGCACTAAGGCAAAAATGGTATTTAATGCTCGATCGACCATGCAAAGCATATCCGATGGGCACGATACTTTGCACACACCTTCAAACTTGTGGAATAGACTTACATGCAAAGTGGCACGCCCATAGCATAAGTGCTTGATCGGATAACATACCTAGCAGCGTGTTTTTTGACGGATGTGCATGACACTAGAGTAAAAAAAGTTTTTAATGCTCGATCGACCATGCAAATGATATCCGATGGGCACAAAACTTTTTTTACGCCTCAACCTAGGTGGTATTGAAATGTTCTCAATGAGGCACACCCATCCGATAAGTACTTGGTCAAATAACACACCTAATGGCGTGTTTTTTTGTGGATGTGCATATCATTAGGAAAAGAATGGTGTATAATGCGTGATCGACCATGCAAATCATATCCGATGGTGACAATACGTTGCATGCACCTCAACGAAGTTGAAACGAACTTGCGTGCAAAGTGGATCCCCCATCTGATAAGTACTTATTTGAATATCACACCTATGGCCGTATTTTTATATGGTTGTGCATGACACTAAGGCAGAAACAGTGTGTTATGCTTGATCGACAATACAAAGCATATCTGATGAACACAATACTTTGCACACACCTTCAACTAGGTGTAATTGACTTACATGCAAAGTGGCATGCCCATCGCATAAGTGCTTGATCAGATAACACACCTAGCAGCGTGTTTTTTTACGGATGTGCATGGCACTAAGGCAGAAATGGTATTTAATGCTCGATCAACCATGCAAAGCATATCAGATGGGCACGATACTTTGCACACATCTTCAACTAGGTGTAATTTACTCACATGCAAAGTGGCATTCCCATCGCATAAGTTCTTGATCGGATAACACACCTAGCAACGTGTTTTTTTACGGATGTGCATGGCACTAAGGCAAAAATGGTATTTAATGCTCGATCGACCATGCAAAGCATATCCGATGGGCATAATACTTTTCTTAGACCTCAACCTAGGTGGTATTAAAATGTTGTCAAAGAGGTACACCCATCCGATAAGTACTTGGTCAGATAACATACCTAAGGGCGTGTTTTTTTGCGGATGTGCATACCACTAGGGCAAAAACGGTGTATAATGCGTGATCGACCATGCAAATCATATCCGATGGTGACAATACTTTGCACACACCTCAACCTAGTTGAAGCAGACTTGCGTGCAAACTGGAGCCCCCATCCGTTAAGTACTAGTCTGAATAACACATCTAGGACTGCGTTTTTTGACGAATGTGCATAACACTAAGACAAAAATGGTGTTTTATGCTTGATCGACAATGCAAAGCATATCCGATGGGCACAATACTTTGTACACACCTTCAAATAGGTAGAATCAACTTACATGCAAAGTGGCACGCCCATCCCATAAGTGCTTGATCATATAACATACCTAGCAGCGTGTTTTTTGATGGATGTGCATGACACTAGAGTAAAAATAGTATTTGATGCTCGATTGACCATGCAAAGGATATCCAATGGGCACAAAACTTTTTTTACGCCTCAACCTAGGTGGTATTGAAATTTTCTCAATGAGTCACAGCCATCCGATAAGTACTTGGTCAGAGAACACACCTAATGGCGTGTTTTTGTGCGAATGTGCATATCATTAGGGAAAAAATGGTGTATAATGCGTGATCGACCATGCAAATCATATCCGATGGTGACAATACTTTGCACGCACCTCAACGTAGTTAAAAGGGACTTGCGTGCAAAGTGGATCCCCCATCTGATAAGTACTTATTTGAATAACACACCTATGGCCGTGTTTTTATATGGTTGTGCATGACAGTAAGGCAGAAATAGTGTGTTATGCTTGATCGACAATGCAAAGCATATTGGATGGGCACAATACTTTGCACACACCTTCAACTAGGTGGAATTGACTTACATGCAAAGTGGCATTCCCATCGCATAAGTACTTGATCGGATAACACACCTAGCAGCGTGTTTTTTTTATGGATGTGCATGACAGGAGCAAAAATAGTATTTAATGCTCGATGGACCATGCAAAGCATATCCGATGGGCACAACACTTTTTGTACACCTCAACTAGGTGGAATTGACTTACATGCAAAGTGGCACCCGCATCCCATTAGTGCTTGATTGGATAACGTACCTAGTAGGCTCATGTTTTTTTACGGATGTGCATGACACTAGAGCAAAAATAGTATTTAATGCTTGATTGACCATGCAAAGGATAACTTGGCATGTCCATCTGATGAGTACTTGATCGGATAACTTCTCCCACTAATAAATTAAGTACTAATTAAAAATTATAATAAATAAGTAGATTATTAAAATAAGACTAATATTTATGTAATTGTTGCCACTGCACCTTGCTTGCGAAGGACTCTCACAAAGGAGATGGCTATAGATTTTGTTCCAGGGATGGATGTGATTTTATGTAGCAAAAGAGAAGTAGTTGCATTTGCTACAATCCATGATAGTGATCCCAATTCACTTTGCCACTTTCGAAGACTTGGCGAAGATAAGGTAGCAGTTACTGTATCAAAGATTCTTAGCGCACATGTTGAGCTAAAGTATAAATGTGGAGATATGGAAACACTTGGAGATGTTATGCCCTACAATACATCCAACAAATCATTTATAGCATGGGACAAAGATGAGACTTATGCAACAGACATTATCAAAAATACAAAGTGCACCACCTTGGATTTTACTATAGGGGACATTTTACAAATGAGATCATTTGCAAATAAGATTGTAGCAGAAGGTGAAGTATTGGGATTTGAACAAGTGGAGCAATGGTCATTTGCGCAGATGAGGATTCTAAAAGTCACTGATGATGGTATGGTTGATAACATAACATCCTTATGTGATCCCTACTATGAGGTAGGCAAGAATATGAGATGGAGCATGCAATTTTTAAACATGAGAAAGAGGCATGTGGTTTTCAATGATAAAGACAACGCATACTACAATATCAAAGGACCTAAAAAGCGTGCCCATGTGCCAGGCTCTATCACTTCAAATGTGGATGATTTCAATATACTCAATTATAGAAGTGACATCTTATTCAGAGTAGATGAGTTCATTGGTTCCAAGAAACAAAATGATTTTAGAAGCGAAGCCTTATCTGGGGTGGATGAATTCTTGCACAGTGAGAAGGGCAAAGGTTTCAATAGCGATGTCTTGTCAAGTGTGGATGAGTTCATGCATATTAACAAACCTGGTGTCAATCAAGGTTGTGGATTTGTGAAAGCCATGCAAGATGTCCCAATGAGTGATGTTCTCTCAGGAGTGGAAGAGTTTCAAGGTTCTCAATACTCTCGTAGAATATTGAATTCATTGAATGGTCCTAAGAGTATGTTAAAAACGAGGATGAGATCAACAGAGGATTATTCAGTATTTAACTTTGATTGTGATATGAACAAGGATGCAACGACCAATCATGGATGCTTGGTTACAAACAAATGTGAGGAGAAGAAGTGCATAAATACAGATAACAATGTGCACGAGGAACGAAAACGGTCATACATATGCATGAAGAGAAAGAGAATCCAGGCAGATCCACAAAAGCAACCAAAGAGGAAGAGAGTAATGAAGGAGGAGAACATGTCAAATGCATTGGGATATCTATGTTGCAAGCGAAGATGTATGCGCTTCATTGATCTTGCAGACATCAGGGAATGCAGAGGACACGTGTGGCAAAGAAGGGGAAGCGAAAGAAATGAATACCTTCTCACAAGTCTCTCTTGCTTTCTTCAGAATGGCAATAAAAGCTAAGTTCAAGACAAAAGGTAAAACCTCTTGTAAATGGAAAAAGGATTTGCAATAAGGCATATTGCAATATTACTGGACTATCCCATGGTACATATTGGGATTTAGTCACCAAGGCAAAGGGCGGCAACAAATTTAGCATTCACGGTAATAGAGGAAGGTCCAAATCAAGAATCTCAACTGTCAGGGCAGCAACAATTTTGCAAGACTTCATACATGAAAATGCTTTGCCTCAAACCCATATATCTACCAAACTCCCTAACGGTGACGCGATCACTGAAATGCACCTTCCAATGGGCTTGACAAAGCTCGAAGTATTTGACTCTATTGCAGAAAAGCAAAGGCAAAGAGGGGATGCCGTAGCTTCTTCTCATACTTTGTATACTCTTTGGAAGAAGAACTTTGGATATGTTAAAATCCCAAGGAGGCAAAAAATGTCAAAGTGCAATGTCTGTGATGATTTAAAGCGAGCGATTGAGAGTGCAACATGTCCAAATCAAAGGGAATTATACAAAAAAAACCGAAAATCTCATCATGACCTTATTTGACATTCCAGACAAAAATATGCATTTTGGAAGGAGCAAGCTATTTCGCATCCTGATGACTACATGTGCCTTATTGTAGATGGCATGGATCAGAATACAACAACATTGCCTCGTTTTGTTGCCACTCCACCTAAATTACAAGGAAAGCACTTTCTAAAGACACATCTATGTGGAGTGTTAGTGCATGGAATTAAGTTCTTTGCAGATATATGGATTGATTCCTTGCATCTACATGATAGCAATCAAGTTGTAACATCTATTATGAAGGCAATTCGCAATGTACATGCAGAAAAAGGTCGCCTGCCACCGACTTTGAGAATACAAGCTGATAATTGCTGGCGAGAAAATAAGAATGTACTCATGTTTGCCTTCTGCTCCATGCTAGTTGCTCATCGAATCTTCAATGAGGTCGAATGTGGATTTTTGTATGTTGGGCATACACATGAGGATATCGATCAGGTTTTTAGCACAGTCTCAAGGGAGCTTAAATGCAAGGATGTGGAGACAATAGATGACTTGGTAAGAAGATGTGGCAGGCAAGTTGGTGGTCGTAAGGAAAGTACAGTATGTGAGAGGCTCGAAAGAATGTATGATTGGAAGAGCTTCATTCTACCTTTCATACAAACGGGTGGTGATGCATTGACAGGTCATACCAATCCACACTACTTTCGTTTTTTTTTTTTAAGATGAAAAACCCGTAATGCAATGGCAACAGTATTCTCATGATACAAAATGGGAACCTGAAGAACCTTACAGTCTCTTAACTTCAATTCCCAGCAAGGAAAGGTATCCAACATGGGCTCCTATACAAGAATTTAATGAGAGGTCTAATTGTGAAATAGATGGATTAAAAGCATTTATTACATACAAAGAGGAAATGCTCCGGAGATATCCTGATTCGAAGCCTACTTGGAGAGAACACACTACCACTGTAATTAACAAGACACGAAATTTAATAAAGGACCTTGAGAGAATGCGAGGCTCAAAGGATGTCAAGGAAGAATGCAATATGTTTTGGCCAAATGTTCATAACGATTTGCGCCCAGCTCCAGTCTTTGAAAATGATTTTGTATCATTACTCCCACGTCCATATTGTGGACCGAAGAAGAGAGAGTTTATGCCACAAGTAGATATAGAGGTCAATTGTTTTGTTGTGGTTCGGCCATCGGATGATGAATATGAGAATGTGAAGTTTTGGGTTGCAAAAGTAGTTGATGTGCAAAGAGATGACCAAGGGAGAGCTACAACATTTACAGCGGTATGGTATGAGCCAAAGGGCAGGAAGGAGAATATGGATAACAACACATTATATACTAATTGTATAATGAAGGAGTGGGTCCCAAATGATGAAGCAGTCTCTCAAGTTTTGACGGAGACAATCATAGTGTCTTGGCATTCAAGGGCAAAGAAATCAAAGAAGCACATGGGATATGAGGTAGAAGAAAAAATAAAAATACCACAGCAAACTATTTTGCATATACACGAATTTTTAAGGATGCTCGCCATGGAGGAAGTAGAAGGAGACAGCGCAAATGAAGAATGTCCATGATTAAAGCTTTGTATTGAAGTCCATTGATTCAGAAGGATTTTATTTGGGTACTAGGCAAGGAGCCAATCGAAGACAATTATAATCAGAGTCATCACCTCGTATGTGAAATGAGAGTCAAAATATGCACTGGATGTCACCCAAGGGTCAAGGCTTGCCAAGACAATAGGGAGTTAATGCAGATGGCACCTGGCAAGGGACTATCACATTGAGCAATAAGACAATGGGGAGTCAATGCACCCAAGGGGCAAGGCTTGGCAAGATAACTTGTGGGAGTTAACGCAGATGGCACCTGTATTTTGCACTGGATGTCACCCAAGGGTCAAGGCTTGGCAAGACAACAGGGAGTTAATGCAGATGGCACCTGGCAAGGGACTATCGCATTGAGCAATAAGACAATGGGGAGTCAATGCACCCAAGGGGCAAGGCTTGGCAAGACAAGCCTAGGTCAAATTATGCAGATGGCAACTGGCAAGGGACTGTCGTGACATTGAGCAATAAGACAATGGGGTGTCAAATTATGCAGATGGCACGAATTGAGGCTCTTTAAGAGCAACAATTTAAATTGTAAACATATGTTCAATCTATATCATTTTGGATATAAAGACTCTAGCTAAGAGCAACGTCTCTCAATGTAATCATATACATAAAGCTACAATTGCTATTATCCCTCTTTGGTCTTATGGCATCATGTCTTCTTTCTATTTATTAAAAGTTTTGTTAAATTTTGTGCATATTGCCGAGTGACAATGTTATTTTCATGAAATATTTAAGTCTCTTTTCATGGATTTATAAATTTATCACGTCAACGAAAAACGTCAAGGAAAAATATTTAAAATAATTAAATTAACAAATAACTTAGATATAGCTAGAATTTCTAATATAGGATTATTTCAAATTCTTGCATGTTGGTGCAAAAGTATAGATTGAAAAAACAATATTTGTATGTGAATATGATAGAGCCACAAAGTGAATTTTTGATTTAGGAAGGAAAAACGTCAAGGAAAATATTAAAAATAATTAAATTAACAAATAACTTAGATATAGCTAGAATTTCTAATATAGGATTATTTCAAATTCTTGCATGTTGGTGCAAAAGTATAGATTGAAAAAACAATATTTTTATGTGAATATGACAGTGCCACAAAGTGAACTTTTGATTTGGGAAGAAACTTTTTAGAAAGTAAAATTTTGATTTGGAAAGGATATTTTCATAAAGTAAAGTTTTCATTTGGGAAGGATTTTTGGGCTTCGTCCAAAAACAACACAAAAAGTCCAAAATTAATGAAATAGGTGTTAATTCTTGTTATAATTCAAAGTATAACCACAACGATTGAATCCAATCAATGACTTGGCAGCAACATATGGCATCACTTGGAAGGAGAGAGTGGAGAACTAGAAGTCTAGGTAAGGAAAGCTATACGTGATGAAGATTGATGGATGCCAGGTTGGAGGCATTAAAGGGGAAGATGATGGGGACAATTGAGAGCATCCTGATCTGCCTATGTAAGTCTATAGAATTCAGTTCATTACCTTATGTAAGCAATTCTGTTGTTAGTGTTCAAGCTATGAATGAGTAGCCTCTATAGTGGTTGAGACTTCACTTTGCATCTATGTCAACTGATATCTCTACTATGAATACCAATCAATTATCTGCCATGTCTTATTTTCTTTAGGATGGATGAGGTAACCATCCATTATCTCAAAAAAGTTCCAATTTCATCTGCTCGGATCAATCCATACCGTATGACAATGGTTATTCGACTAGTGGTTCTAGGCTTCTTCCTTCGCAATCGGATATTGAATCCTGTACCGGATGCCTTAGCTCTTTGCTTGTATCTATCATATGTTAAATCTAGTTTGCCCTCTCTTGTATTTTAGATCAATTTCCAAAAGCTTCCAATTAGCTGAGAGACATATCCGGATGGGCTCTCTTTGAAGTGATTTAAATACTTTGCCAAGCTTATAGGTTAGTGGGCACAGTAAGTTGATCAATGCAAGCACTGTTATAAGAGGTTGTAAGAGTTGTGTTTAACCTATAGAAGCTTGGCTTCTTCTCTAGGGCTTTCCCCGAAGTTCAAGTTAAGCTGGCTCTGTGTGCCTACATCAAGTTCTAAGCTATTGCACCAACTTTGTACACTCATAGTTCAACTAAGCTAGGTCTGTATGCTCACAGTTCAAGCTACTATAGCTTCTCATGGTTCGAGCATCGCCATATCTTCATACCAAGCGTATGCTTATTAGGTTGCAATGGCCATTATTGAATGTCAAGAATAGTTTGAGTTGCATTACTCAGGTTTCATCTCCTCCCTATTCTCTCCCTATTATAGTACGTAGACATTATTGCAGGCAGAATGACCTTTTTTTGGGATTTGCAGGCCCTTCTTGCCATGGGAATCACCAGATTTCTACCATCCCAAGTTGGAGAATTAGTCAACTTGACATCTTTGTGATGATGAATGGGGAATTCATGCCACATGCCTTTGTGGTAGGCTTCAGTAGCTGCTCAAAGGTATAGCTCTTCTGCAAAGTTCTGCTCCTGAGTTCACTACTAATAGAGCTCACTCTTGTGCACCTTCTTATGCTCTGCTTCAGGTGTAGGTATGCACCTAGGTGTACTCTAGATTGCTTGGAGTTCTGCTCCTATATTTAGTGTTGTAAACTAGCCCCCACAAGTCTATTTATAGGACTGTATGCCCCCGAGATGCCCCCCAAAAACCTGGCCAATTTCCTAGTCTGTAGGCCTTACAGACCAGGGTTGGCCGACCCAGTCTGTACGCAGCTAACTAGCAGCCAGGTCAGCCAACCTAGTGCTCCCACTCCTGGGCTCTGTTTATTCCTATTGATTACCTTGCTACTATCGTGCACCCTTCTGCCCTGGCTGGCCCCATAAACCTCCTTGAAACTACCCCTAGGTGCTTTGATTTTCTTGCTATGCCTACAACCTGCTATGACAAGGCAGCCATGTGTGACAACATGTTGGGCTTGACCCTAGTGCATGTGATTGTGAGCTTATCCAAGGTTTATCTTAGGCTGGTATCAATATGCAAAGACAGCACCAGCCTATGTTTGCAGTTGCACAGTGGGTAGGGAGCACATTAAGAAACATTTTGTCAGTGACTTGTTGGACAATGCCTCTGGCTCTCTTCTGCTTTTGTGAATCGCTCAGTGGCCAAGCTGGTTTAGATAAATGGAACATGTGATCTTTAAAAAAATGTTGATTTTCTTGTCGCTCTTTAGAGAAAAATTTAATGGGCCCCTGTCCCTGCGATCTACTAATTTGTCTTGTTTGTTATGGACATCGGTTCCATCTTAATGAGGAAGCCTGAATCAGTGGGAGCCTATCACAAAGTCTAGCTTGGTTTGTGTAGAACTATGTGGTTAGTCTATGCTTCGTACGAAATTATGCTTGTATGCCATTGATGAATGCCTATGTTTATGCTTGCCTATGTTTCTATATGCTTCTATGCTATTTATACTTTATGTTCCATATCTATATGCTTTCATATCTTTATGCTTCCATATCTATATGTTTCCATATCTTTATGCTTCTATGGAAATTATGCCTGTGCTTCTTTGTGCCTATGTTTCTTTAGTCTATACCTATGTGAATGCCGTTGTTTATGCTTCTATGCTTCATTGGGTTTAAGATGTATTTAAATTGGAAGTACCTCATTTCTCTCTCGAAGCTAGACATAAAGAAACATTGGAATAGCCTTGTCTATATGGTATGGCAGTATTTCCTCAATATTTCTTTTATTTGCTTATGGTATGGCAGTTTCACTTTAATGTATTTCTTTCATTCACTTATGGTATGATATTCCACTTTGTATGATTCATGCCTATATATGCCTATATGCCTATTTATGTTTATGAGTCTGTTTATTCCTATATATATGCCTATTTATGTTTATGATTCTATGTTTATGCCTATTCATATAACCATATGTATGTCTATGTTTATGATTCATGCCTATATATGCCTATATGCCTATTTCTATGTTTATGCCTTTATATATGCCTATGTATGTTTATGATTCTATGTTTATGCCTATTTATGTTCATGATTCTATGTTTCTCTCTCTCTCTCTCTCATAACATTAAAAATTTAATTTATGCTTCTATGTCATTATGCTTATGTTAATATGTTAATGCTATGCTCATGCTATGTTTGCCTAGGTTTATGCTTCTATGCCATTCTACTTCTACATTTTTGTATCTCTATGCCTATGTTTCTATATGCTTCTTCTATATTCTTCTAAGTGTTGTCACATGGACATGTAGCTAGCATGTTCTTTCCCATCATTAATTATCTATTTGAGTCTTTCAGTTTTATTCTCGTGTGTGAGTGTGTGTGTTGCTTGTCATGAGAATGACTTGGATGTCTCTTCTCTAGAGGTGTTTTCCCAGTGCTTTAGTCTTTTGTTGAGACTATTCTCATTTTAAAAACTTTTTTCTAATATAAATATTGTGGTTTCATTTAAAAAAAAGTATGGGTGAGTGTACACATACACATACACCCACATATAATATTTTTATTGTTTAAGAGGATTTGACATTTTTATTGAAAATGATATAGCCTTATAGGTCAAAATTTAAGAGCTAAGTTGAGTCAGTATAAGTCCTTGAAGGTCTTTCTAGTCAAATATTTATTGGTTTTTAATTTGAAAGTCATTATTTAAATGAGAAGGTCTAAGTTCATATTTACTTTATGATTATGCATATCTGTTATGTTTGAATAACTATTTAAACACTGTAAGAAATTGTATTTGAATTTTACTCCTTTGTTGTCTTAGCTCATAACTTTGAAATCCATAACTTCGAGAATCCAGTCTTAGTATGTAAGCAATTTAGCCTCGGGAGCACTTCGGTCTTTTGACACGGTCTGTAATTCCCCTAGCAGAATGCTTAGACAATCAAGTTACGTATGTAAGTAATCTAGCCTTGGGAGCACTCTGGTCTCTTGACACAGTCTGTAATTTCCCTAGTAGAATGTTTAGAGAATCAAGTCGTGCAATGTATAGTATTAAGCAATCTAGCCTCGGGAGCACTCTGGTCTTTTGACACGATCTGTAATTTTCATAGTAGAATGCTCATAGAATTAAGTCGTGCAATGTATAGTATGTAAGCAATCTAGCCTCGGGAGTACTCCGGTCTCTTGACACGGTCTACAATTTCCTCGGTAGAATGCTTAGAGAATCAAGTTGTGCAATGTATAGTATGTAAGCAATCTAACCTCGGGAGCACTCCGATCTCTTGACATGGTCTGCAATTCCCCTGGCAGAATGCTTAAAGAATCAAGTCGTGCAATGTATAGTATGTAAGTAATCTAGCCTTGAGAGCACTCCAGTTCCTTGACATGGTCTGCAATTTCCCTGGCAGAATGCTCACAAGAATTAAGTCATGTAACGTATAGTATGTAAGCAACCTAGCCTCGGGAGCACTCCGGTCTCTTGACATGGTCTGCAATTCCCTTGGCAGATTGCTGATACAATCAAGTTACGTATGTAATCTTGTAGCCTCAGGAGAACTCCGGTCTCTTGACATGATTTGCAATTCCCTTAGAAGAATGCTCACAAGAATCAAGTCGTGCAATGCATATTATGTAAGCAATCTAGCCTTTGGAGCACTCCGGTCTCTTGACACGGTCTGCAATTCCCCTGGTAGAATGCTCATAAGAATCAAACCATAGAAGAATCAAGACCTAGGGATTTGCCTTCATTCCTCTGATATTAAATTGAGCATCTACAAAATATAGTTTATCTACCAAATTGTGCAATCAATGCAAGTGATATGGATCTCATCGAAGCTTGAAACATCTCAAATCTCTAACTAAACCTTCATGTGAAATTCCATATTGTGCAGCAAAAGATGGATTGTAAAACTCTAAAGGACTACTAAAGGAAGAATAGACTATATCCAAGAAACTATGCATTCAATGTACAGGTGGCATATGGCTTCCTTTAAAGATCCACCCATTCCAATTATATATGTCAAAATAGCACATTATTATTTTTACATATGGTCTCAAAATTGTGAGGGGAAGCATGGGTCCTTCAAAAGTTTGAATTGAAATATAGTAGAAATGGAATAAAGGGTGCTTTCCAAACTGAAAAATTGTTAGATGCATTAATAATTAAGATCCGAATTCAATAAAGAGCTTATAATATTTCATCATTCTAAAATTGTGAGGGGAAGCATGGGTCTTTCAAAAGTTTGAATTGAAATATAGTAGAAATGGAATAAAGGGTGCTTTCCAAACTGAAAAATTGTCAGATGCATTAATAATTAAGATTTGAATTCAATAAAGAAGCTATAATATTTCATCGTTCCATAAATTTTTCTTTTATATCATATGCATCTACCATATGGTTTGGAAGTTAGGATATTCTAAAAATTTTAAAAAAGTGATGCAAATACATAAATATATAAATTAAAGAAAAGTAAAGCAACATAAATTGAGAAAAAGGTATGGATTGAGTGATAATAAGCTTAATAACTTAGTGCACTTAACATGATTAAGTTGGATGCCTTTATGATGAGATGATACTCACTATCTTTTCCTAATATAGAAAGTGGCATATAGGCAACATGATGCTAGTGCATGCATCATATTGAATATTAACACTTACACTAAATCAACATAATGCTACTACATGCATCATATTTAATATAAAAACTCCCATTAGATCAACATAAGGTTAAAGTTTGGGTCATCTTCTTATAAGTTTGTGCCATTTTGTTCATAATTCAATTCACGTTACTTCATGCAAATCTCTAATAGCTAGTGACAGTTTGGGAGCGTGCAAGGAAAACAAAATTAGATAAGGTGGAGTAAATATATGAGATTTTGAAATTTGAAAAGATCAAAAGTTGAAAAAACGTTCTATTAGGTACTAGTATGGGTGTAAAGCATGCATCTCCATGACATACAAATTAAAGGGTTTTATTCAATTATACAATACAATTTCTCATAAGTAGCGTCTGTTTCAACTTACACTGAAATGTACAAGAGGGGGGCAAAAAATATAGGCTTCTCAAATTTTAAATTTATTGAAGGGATATAATTATTGATCCAAAAATTCACAATAGGGGTATATAAAATATATAAAATGTGGTTACAAAGGGGTTTTTTAAATACCTTTTGAACGCACGTTGTATAGCTAGCTTATGTAAGATGGACCCCCCGAGACTGCAACTACCCCTCGGGGAACTCCTTTGCTAGCTGTGCATGGCTTTGTCGGGAGTCCCGACGAGTTTGTAGCACAGATGAGTGATGAGGAGGCAGTGAGATTCTTCTCTCTACTATCTCAGAGGACCCCAGCAATTCCCTCCCCTACACCAATGGTTGGACATACTGCCCAGCCGTCCCCTCGTGCCCCTTCGACCGAGGGGTCATCACCTGCGCATGCCTCTCGTAAGGGAAGGAAGAGTAGGAAGGGTAGCTTATGTTGTGCTGACTCGGGAGATGTACACGAGTCAGCACACTCACGTTCCTATAGGTCTCCACTTGGTTCAGAGAGACAGTATCAGTCAGGTCCCTTGCCCTCTCCTACTCCCACTGCTACTCCTCGCTCCACTCCTTCTGACTCTGCTACCATCAGTCCTCCTTACTCATCAGGGGATCTCTCCTATCAAATCACAGCTGCCAGAGAGATAATAGAAGATAGAAAGGGCAAAGCAGTGATGGCCACCATGAGGCAGTTGATGAGCCATCACTTCAAGAGCGGCATTGCTACCGATTGGTGGTATCAAGATGACCAAAAGAAGCAAGCGGTCATCGATGAATTAAAACAAAAATACACTAACCCGCCAAATTGGGAGTTTAATGAGGATTATATGCGAGAGCGCATGGGTTTGGTCTTGAAGCATCATAGATCAACCTTGCGTACTTCCATCACAAAGGGGTTGGCTAAACCCAGCTGGGCAGACAAAGCTGATTGGAAGTTCTTCAAGAAGCAGAATAGGGACAATCTCGAATTGTTCGAGGGTCAGAGGAGGGCTGCGAAGAGACGGCTGGACATCGTAGGTACTTCGCACTTTGGTGCAGGCGGACGGTTGGCGTTCGAGGCAACCGTGGTAAGTCTACTTCTTCTCATTTAATGTATTGTTCTATTTGTTTTACTACATATTACATGCACTTTAGCTAACTCTAACTCTCGTAAATTGGATCCACAGCAAGCTCCGATGGGTCGTCTTCCTATAGATGCAGAGACGCGATGCGCATTTCGGATAGGAACAAAGCCGTGGTTTATTGAGCAAGAGGCAATGGGAGCGACGGTCGATTGGGCTGAGGTGGCTGGTCACACGATATAAGTCTACTCCTACTTGTAATCTCACTTTTTAAATTGTTTTATTCTTTAAGTTCCAATCTAATTTTCGATTTATATGGTTCACGCTTAGGGTCAAAGCTCAAGCGTCCCATCATCGGAGGCGAGCGATCACCAAGGCTAGGGATCAGACGCATGTGATGAGGATTAGGGAGAAGGCGCAGCTCACGAGGACCAAGGAACAAGCCAACAAGACGAGGACGATTCGGATTCGGATGAGTAGTAGTAGTAGTAGTGGTAGTAGCAGTTTGCATTTTTCTCGCCCTGTATGTCATTTTGTATATCCGCTCGTTTGAGCAATTTTGTATCGCCCTTTTGAAAGGGTAATTTTGTAACAAACAATGTTGTATATGTTCAACATGTATATGCTTTTGTTGCTCGATCATTTCATTTGAGCGATTTTGTATCACCCTTTTCGCAAGGGAAATTTTGTTATAAAAAAACTTTGTTTTGTAATTACCAAAAAAAAAAAAGGATTAGTGGGGCTAAACAGGGCCATAAGAAGCCCTATTTAGCCCCACTAATCCTTTTTTTAAAGTTCTATTAATCGTCGTTATATAGCGATGTTTACCAGTGTCGCTATATAGCTCAGGGGGGTCACTCATCATATGTAACCCTATCACGTGAGTTCAACAGAAGGATTTTTTTAATTTCTAAAATTTACAGAAATAAATATACATAAGGGACTATTTAAATTAGTTTTGGAAAAAATTTACAGATTTGTATAGAAAAGGGGCACATTTTATTAATGAAATTTTTTACAGATAAGGGACTTTAAATATAGGCCTTGAACGCACGTGATATAGAGGGTTTATAAATAGTGACCCCCCCGAGCTATATAGCAACGATTAACAGTGTCGCTATATAGCGACGTTTACGATCGTCACTATATAGCGACATTTATAGTGACGGTTCTTTTCCGACACTTTTAGCAACTTTTATAGCGACGTTTACGCCCGTGAAAAAAAAAAATTTAATGTAAAAAGCGTCGGTATTTTCATCGGAAATTGGCCTATGCCTTGTAGTGAAGGTGAAGGAAAGAGGGGACAAAAGAGAGGAAAATAGAGAGAAGGAAAGAGAGGAGAAAAGAGAGGAAAATAGAGGAAAAGAGGAGAAAAAAAGAGAGAAAAAGAGAGGAGATAAGAGAGGAAAATTACCACAAAAAGCGAAGGAAAGAGAGGATAAAAGAGAGAAAAGGTGAGGATAAAAGAGAGAAAAAGAGAGGAAAGAGAGGAGAAAAGAGAGGAGGGAAAGAGAGAAAAAGAGAGAAGGAAAGAGATGAGAAAAGAGACAAAAAGAGAAGGAAAGAGAGGAGATAAGAGAGAACAAGAGAGGAAAAGAGAGGAGAAAAAAGAAAGGAGATAAGAGATAAAAAGAGAGGAGAAAAGAGAAGGAAAGAGAGGAGAAAGAAGAGAAAAAGAGCACGCAATCGTTTATTTTCTCACGAATGCAATCCCTTTCTTCAATCATGCTTTCCCTTTCCATCATTCATGCAATCCCTTTCTTCAATCATGCTTTCCCTTTCCATCATTCATGCGATCCCTTTCTGCAATCATGCTTTCCCTTTCCATCATTCATGCGATCCCTTTCTTCAATCATGCAATCCCTGTCCATCATTCATGCAATCCCTTTCTTCATTCATGCAATCACTTATTTCCATCATTCAATATGCAAATAGAAGGCTTAAAATCTTTTATTAAATATAAAGAGGAAATGCTCCGGAGATTTCGTGATTGGAAGCCCTCTTGGAAGGAACATACTACTGTTGTAATTAGCAAGACCTACCAATTGATAAAGGACCTTGTAGAAATGCGAGAAGATGATAAAGGCAGAACGGCCTTTATTTTGGCCTAATGTTGGTACCGACTTGCGCCCAACATGTGGTCTCTTTGAAAATGAGTTTGAGTCGCTGCTCCCATGTCCATATTGTGGACCCAAGAAGCAAGAGTTTATGCCACAAATAGACATAGATGTCCATTGTTTTGTTGCTGTTCAACCATCGGATGATGAACATTGTTTTGTTGCTGTTCAACCATCGGATGATGAACATGAGAATGTGAAGTTTTGGGTTGCAAAAGTAGTGGACATGAGCATGGAGGACTAGGGGAGAGCTATAACATTTACAACAGTATGGTATGAGCCAAGGGCTAGGAAGGAGAATCAGGATAACAATACATTGTATAGTAGTTTTCTAAAAAATGAATGGGTCCCAAGCCATGATGCAATTGTTAGATATCAATGCTCCACTCTCGTGTAACTACACGGGAACCAGCGAACTCTACTTGTAAGCCCCCCATATGAGGAGAAGGCATTTGAGTAGCTCGGTTATCTGGTAGGTCCTGGTTTGGACACCAGATGGGGGCCATGTGTGGCCTGATGGCTGGACGGCTTCAGATAGAGTTGGCACACTGCCAACTAGGCTACATGCAAGTACGGGAAGGCATCCCTTGATTGACAGCATTGAGGGCAGACGGAGCATTTCTCGAGGTAGCCCACTCTCGAGTTGTGGGACCTGTTTGGAGCCTCAGATGATCCTAGAGGGCTGTGGGCCGAATGATAACCGTAGGTTAGTTGCTCAGTTTTGCACACCGGTTCTATCATATGGTCGGTGGCCTATTTCGGGAGCGACCCCCAGTCGACCGTTTTGGGTGGACTAGGTTGGCCACCCAATTGAGCCTAACCGACTACGACTGGTGGCTATATAAGAGCAAGCCCATGAAGCCCATTTCATCACTGGCTACAGCAACCTTGATTCCTTAGCATTTAGCCTCCGTCTTCTACTATTTCCACCACGCCATCGAAGCTTCTTTCACAGGAGCGCACGGCTGGGAGGCAGCGCCATCTATTGTATCAATTCTACAGTAATCAAATATTTGATTCTCCATACTATCTTGTTTTCTCTCTTGCGTACGAGATCCTGCTATCTATTGAGCACAGACGTTGTATTATTTTCTTACAGTAATTTCAAAACTTTCCACAGAGACAGTCATAGTATCTTGGAAATCAAGGATGAAGAAACCAAAGAAGCACATGGACTATGATAAAGAAGAAAAAATAAAATTACAGCAACCAATTATTTCGCACATTACAGAGTTCATAAAGATGCTCACCAAGGAGGAAGTAGAAGGAGATAGTGCAAATGAAGAATGCCCATGATAACACCATTGAAATATCGAGAAAGAGTGAAGGTGGTGGTGGTGGTTAGATGAGAGTAAATGAAGATGGCACCCAAGCGATAAGTGACGACAGAAAGGACATTCAAACAAGCAAATGTTTGGATCACTCATTTCTGTGACGACACAAAGGACATTCAAACAAGCAAATGTTTGGATCGTCCATTTCTACTTAAGTCACTGTAAAGGTAGAATTAAATTATTGAAAAGGTCACATAAAATCCTTTCATGTTTGGATCGCCCATTTGTACTTAACTCACTGTAAAGGCAGAAATAAATTATTGAAAAGGTGACGGCAGATCCTTTGTACAAAGACTCATCAAGAGCAATATTTCTTGTAAACTTATGATAATGTAAAATTGCAAGCATATATATTGCTATTTTTTAGAGTACAAAACAGGCTTCCATCATGTCTCATGTCTATATAAACCTTTTTAATTTCTTGAATATTCAAGAGTGTTATAGTTTTCTACATTGAAAGTAAAAATAGTCTTGCAAGTCTCTTGTGTATACCTTTTTTAAATTTTGTGGATCTTCAAGAGCATGGTTTTTCATGGATTTAAAATAATAACTCAAGGGATTTTTTAATTTAAGAATACGATTCTTAAAAACAAGAAATACAAAATCAGGATTTAATATTAGTTTTTGCATTATTGGTGCAACATTGTAGAGAGATATTTTGAAATGTATTATGTGGAAATAACAGTGCCAGAAAGTAAACTTTTGACTTTCGAATGACATTTTCCTAAAGTAAACTTTTCATTTGGGAAGGATTTTAAGGAATAGTCCAAAAGTAGACATATGAGTCCAATATAAATAAAATAAGTGTTATTTCTCACAAGAGATCTAAGGAACTCAACAAAGAGAACCTAGAGCTCCCACAAAAAAATTCCATCTTAGTTTAGACCTTCTTTATTGCTTTTACAACCTTGAATTGCTGGGTTAGAGAACCAAGCATGAGATAAGGTAAACTGGCAAATTATGAGCTTAAATACAAGAAAAAAGCCCATAATTATCCTAATATAGCCTTATTCATATGAATACGTTATTTGTGCAAATACTTATTCATACAAATAAACTTTATTTGTATGCATATGATTCATACAAATAAACTTTATTAGCAAAAAGCCCAATAGCTACTACAAGATTATTGCTCCACCCAATTCTGTGTTGCTTGATTACTATGAGGATGTGAAGTAGAAGCATGAAAGTACACATTTCTTTTGGAGATGAGAGACCTTCCCTTTTCACTACTACACATGGATCCTATTGCGACGTTTACGTACCGATGTTTAGCGCCCGCATGGCATTAATCGTCGGTATGAAAAGCGGGTTTCGAAAAGTGTTGCTATATAGCGACGCTTGCCAAAACTCGCTATATAGCGACTTTTAAGTGTCACTATATAGCGACACTGATATACTATTTTATAGCGACGTTTTCCAGAGAGGTTTTTTTTTCCATATAGGCCTTAAAAGTTAGTTTTTTCCAATGACAAATTTTTTTTAATTTTCATACATGTTTGATCTCATAGAGAATAAAAATATCAGAGCAGGTACATCAAGCCTTTAAAGCTCATATATTCATGTCCAAGTTTGAGATGAAAAAAATCAATTAAGAGCATTTACATTAACTGTTTCATCTTGAGCCAAGTCTAAGGCGCCAAACACGTCTATCTCCAACTCTATACCGAGTTGATCTCCTATATCATCATCGTACTCTAGCATCGTACGTTCACCTAAAAGTATTTGATCATCTTCTTCAATAAAGTGTGGTGATTCTTGATGATCGTTGTCTTCTTCCTCAATATCGTGATCTCCATCTTCCTCCCATGCGATGTCATTATGCGCATCTTCCTCTTGGCTCATATGGTGATCTACATCTTCTTCACTAGATTCATCAATTGGATCCGGCATTGGTAGTGGCATCTCCATATCCACATCTCTATCTTCAAAAATTTGCTTACTTCGTGGAGCAACTTGGATCACGTACCACCATCTTGGATCAGAACGATCCGGATGAAAAACCACCTATATTGAAGATGGGTGCCAAATGTCGTCAATTATATATATGAAATTATGCTCAAGTACATGTATCAATGGATCTTTAAAAACGAAAGCTTCGATTAATTAAATCATTAGTATGCACCTGCTCACAGTGCTCGGGAAGAACAAAAGTATCACTTTCATCGGTTCAATGTTTGGTGGAGTCTATTGCAAAGAAACCGCTACTATCTTTTCTCACTGTTGCATGGGGACCATTGTAAATAGTTCTAAACCATTTTACATCAAGAATGAAAATACTAAATCGTCTGAAATCAACTTCATAGATGTCGCGTATGGTTCCACAATAATCCAACTGTGAGGAGAGAAGATTGGTATCTGAAGCACTTCCTCGGCTATCTTGTGTGAAGTTAGCCATGACTCCACAATCATACGTGACTCTCTTTGAATCGATGCATTCCACGTGAAAATGTCGTCCATATGACCATAATGCACTGTACTTTTTGTACTGTAAAAGAGCATCATTGAAATAGTGAAGATGCATCTATTTTATAGCGTATATTGCCACAAATAATTACTTAATTACATCAAGAGGTAAGAAACTTACATGCACCATACATCCAGATGATAACTCTCGCTCGCGCTCGTTTATTGTCTCTTTGTCACATTCGGCTTTACCTAGAGCTAGTTGTAGCCAATCAAGTGACATGTGAGTAGGGAGAAGAGCCAGATCCCGTGGATATGGTTGTGATCACCTGTACATTACTCTGAATCTCGTCCTTGCATTTATTCTTTTTGCTTTGGCCACTTCATATCTCTCAATCCACTTCTGCATCTCAGGGCTATTGAGGATACAAAACTTATTGAATATCTCCATTTGCTCTTCACTCATCTTTCTTTCAATCCCTTTTCCTCGGGAAACCTCGCCAACGATGCGATCATCATCCTTGTTATGCCAAGCTTGCGGCATATCGGGATACGTGGATGTAAGAAACTCTGTGATATATACTAATGACTCTTGCACAAGCCATCCCTCTGCCATGCTTGCTTCTGGTCTTGCTCTTTGTCTTACAAATCCCTTAAAAGTTTTCATAAACCGCTCGAGAAAAAACATCCACCATCGACTATAAATGATACCTACTATAGCCACCTCATCAACTATGTGCACAAGCAAGTGGAGTTGAGTTGTCATAATGCTCGAGGGAAAGTGCTTCTCAAGCAAGCATACGGCCTCGATTAATTCCACCCTAGCCTTCTCGATGCTTGATATGGAGATCTCTTTTTGAGATATCCACCTATTTCACATGTCCATGTAAGATATTTTCATAATCAGTCTACAGATTAATCAGCTTAAATTGAAGAAAATGCAGTCAATGCAATTTGATAGTAAGCATACCTCACAATACCACAGATCTTGAATATAGCATTTCTAACATCTTCTTGTAAGCACCCTTTTATTGTAATTGGGAGGATGAACTATCAGAGCAACCAAGAAGTTATGTCAACAATATAACAGAATCATAATTACGCTAACGCATCACTATTATCGGTACACTAATTCTACTTAGAATACCTGTAAGACCTTGTCCCAATCATGGGACTTGAGCCCACTAAGCTTATTGTCCTTTGAAAATGCTCCTTTCAAGCAACGCATGTACCCTGTCAGTGTTTGAAAAGAGGCAATGTCTTCCTTGACCACTGCCTCCTCCCTCGTAGAGAGGATCCATGTTGCTTTCGAGAGGACAACTTTTCCCTAATCATGCACTTGGGGCCACAAATGAGACATCCTATTCATAGCACGCAAGTCTTCTTGCACTCCTCTCAAGTCTTTGGAGCCAACCAAGTGTGCCCAAATAGTAGCCCCCACATTCTTGAAGATATGCATGGGATCCAAGAGATGATTGATTTGTAACTAACCCCAATAAGGAAGCTCATGAAAGATCAATAGCCTCTTCATACCAGGAGGAGGTTCCTCTCCATTCGCCCTCCCAGCTTGAATCCAGTCACTTGCCTTCAAATATGATGGTGGTGGATCAAGCTAACCTCCACGTACGAGATGGTCGAGCGGAAGGTATCGAGCATGACCTTCATAAACATTTTTCCTCATATGTTTGGAGTAGCGTGCAAGTGATTTCAGAGCCAGTCCACAAACAGGACAAGCATGGTACCCACTTGTAACAAGTCCTGCACGCATGCATGAATGTGTTAGTACAAGACATGCGTGCAAAAGAGAGTCATAAAAGCATAATCCCCGCATTATACATGTAAAGACACAACCACGTACCTGCGCACTCTCCATATCGTGGGTAGTCTGCATGCATGGTCCACATCAAGATACCCCTGACCAAAATATCATTGGTATGTCTAGGAGCTCTGGAAATATCAAAGACCTACACTACTCTCCATAAAATTTGTAACTACTCTATCAAAGGTGCCATGTACACGTCCATATTTTTTGCCTTGTACTTTCCTGGCACAAGTAGTGCAAGCATGATGTGTCCTTTTTTTATTGTTAGCCATGGTGGGATATTGTAATTCACCACGACTATGGGCCATGTCGACCAAGATGTTCAGCGTAACCCAAAAGGATTCACGCCGTCCATGGCAAGCCCAAGATGTAAGTTGCATGGCTCCCTCGCAAAGTCCGGCCACTGATTATCTATGTGCTTCCAAGCTGCACAATCTGCGAGAATCCTCAATGTGTCATCAGTGGACCGATGAGATGCATGCCATGTCATCAACTCCGCTATGGATTTGCATCGGAACATGTGGTGTATTCTTGCAATGATGGGAAAGTGTCTCAAGACCTTTACCGGTATCCGCTCACCCTGCAAGTCATCTCTATATCGTTGTTCCCCACACTTTGGACAACTAGCCAAATCTCCATGCTCACGACGAAAGAAAATACAATCATTACGGCAAGCATGGACACTTATATTCGACCACCCATACTTTACTTGCAGATTCAAGATTGAGAGACAAGCACGTATTTTAGACATCCTAGCACCCTTGTACAATTGTGTTGATTGCAACTCTCGCATTTTGATCTCAGACTCTGACATCACGTGTACATGGGATGTAGTGCCCCTAAAAATGGAATCCATCATGTCGACCATACCCTCGTCATCATCCAGGAGACTATAGTCTTGCTCAAAGTGAGAAGGTATATGCGTAGCCTCATCACCCTCCTCATCGTATTTTAAGATTTCGTGTAAATATAAGATCTTGTATTTCCTGGTATCCAATAAGACTGCGAACTTAAATAGCTTTGACTTACCGATGGTCCATCAACATGTGCAACACCAACGGTGGATATTGGTTCGGGCTCCTCCCCATACATCCGCAAGTGGCGCATGATAATACGACATTGATGTAGTACTTCTCGCTTGCAATGAGTGCAATGACAGTATAACCTCTCTGTAAGCCACTTCATGCTCCCGGGCGTTGGTGCATAATCGGACGAGCTTCCACTCATTCCTTCCATCTACACTTATAAAATCACAACATAAGTTGCAAGAAAATATATTAACAGTTATAAAATAGCATCTATGAGCTTCCCTTCATGTTAGAATAAAAAGTGACTTAAAGCGTCACTATATAGTGACTTTTTGCTCTGTTCCATCGCTATATAGCGACGGAAAAGCGTCGCTATATAGCGACATTGTGGGTTAAAACCCGAGACTCCTGTCGCGTGACGCTTTCTTTAGCAATCTTTCTAATCTCTCAAGTAACCAAGGCAATCTCTCCTCCCACCTATTTTCGACGACCTCCCACCTATTTCCGACAACCTCCCACTCTATTCTCCACTCCTCATGCTTCTCCTAGCTCTTGTACTCCGTCTCTACCCTTTTCCCTCTTTGGTTTCTTGAAAGGAAGTTCTTCAAGAGGTGAGTTTGTTTCAACAATGTAGTTTATTTGTTTGTTAGCTTTAGTTTTGTGAGTGCTTCTCCTTGTATTGCTAAACCTATAAACTAGTTTTCATGCTTGTTTTCAAAGGATTGAAACAAAAAACGAGATTTCAAGAAAGAAAGAAGACTCACCTCTTTTTTGTATTTCTCTTCCTTCTCTTTCTCCTTGTCTCCTCAATCTCCTCCTTTCAAGAAGTTACTTTTGTAATCTCCTCCTTCCTCTAACATCTTATTTGAAAAATGGTATGTTTCCTCTCTTTTGTAGGGCCAGTCCACAACACCGAGCGGGATGTACTATTTCAAGTAAGTGCTTCCTCTTTTTTCCATTTATTATTTTTGTTATTTGCATTGGCCTGCAGCTAGCGCCTTAAGCGCTAGCTGCAGTGATGGGCGTGGGAACCCTCTCTTCCCCTCAATCTCTTTCCTTCTTCTCTCCTTCAATCTCTTTCCTCCTCTTTTTCCCTCTTTCCTTTTTCTCTTCTTCTCTCTTTCTTTCCCTCTTTTTCCCTCTTTCCTTTCCCTCTTCTTCTGTCTTTCCCCCTTCTCTTATGCTCATGCATAAACATAAGCATGAGCATAAGAGAAGGAGACATATGCTCATGCTTATGTTTATGCATGAGCATAAGAGAAGTAGACATATGCTCATGCATAAGCATGAGCATATGTCTCTTTTTTCCTCTTTTCTCTTTCCCTCTTCTTCTCTCTTTCTCTCCCTCTTTCCTCTTTTCCAATCTCTCTTCTCCTCTTTTCCCCCTCTTTTCCCTCTTTCCTTTCCCTCTTATTTTCTCTTTCCCTCTTCTTCTCTCTTTCTCTCCCTCTTTGCTCTTTTCCAATCTCTCTTTCCTTTTCCTCTTCTTCTCTCTTTCTTTCCCTCTTTTTCCCTCTTTCCTTTCCCTCTTCTTCTCTCTTTCCCCCTTCTCTTATGCTCATGCATAAACTTAAGCATGAGCATATGTCTCCTTTTCTTATGCTCATGCTTATTCTTAAGCATAAGCATAAGCATATGCTCATGCTTATGCTTTTCCAATCTCTCTTTTCCCTCTTTTCCTTTCCCTCTTCTTCTTCTCTCTTCTCCTCTTTTTCCCTCTTTTTCCCTCTTTCCTTTCCCTCTTCTTCTCTCTTTCCCCCTTCTCTTATGCTCATGCATAAACATAAGCATGAGCATAAGCATGAGCATAAGAGAAGGAGACATATGCTTATGCTTATGCTTATGCATGAGCATAAGAGAAGTAGACATATGCTCATGCATAAGCATGAGCATATGTCTCTTTTTTCCTCTTTTCTCTTTCCCTCTTCTTCTCTTTCTCTCCCTCTTTCCTCTTTTCCAATCTCTCTTCTCCTCTTTTCCCTCTTTCCTTCTCTATGTATAAACCCTCAGGATGGTCACTATGTATAAACCCTCTATATCACGTGCGTTCAAGGCCTATATTTAAAGTCCCTTATCTATAAAAAATTTCATGAATAAAATGTACCCCTTTTCTATACAATTCTATAAATTTTTTCCAAAACTATTTTAAATAGTCCCTTATGTATATTTATTTCTGTATATTTTAGAAATAAAAAAAAATCCTTCTGTTGAACTCACATGATAGGGTTACATATGATGAGTGACCCCCCCGAGCTTTCCTTTCCCTCTTATTCTCTCTTTCCTCTCTCTTTCCCCCTTCTCTTATGCTCATGCATAAGCATAAGCATGAGCATATGCTTATGCTCATGCATAAGCATAAGCATGAGCATAAGAAAAGGAGACATATGCTCATGCTTATGCTTATGCATGAGCATAAGTGAAGTAGACATATGCTCATGCATAAGCATGAGCATATGTCTCTTTTTTCCTCTTTTCTCTTTCCCTATTCTTCTCTCTTTCTCTCCCTCTTTCCTCTTTTCCAATCTCTCTTCCCTTTTCCTCTTCTTCTCTCTTTCTTTCCCTCTTTTTCCCTCTTTTCTTTCCCTCTTCTTCTCTCTTTCCCCCTTCTCTTATGCTCATGCATAAACATAAGCATGAGCATATGTCTCCTTTTCTTATGCTCATGCTTATGCTTAAGCATAAGCTCGGGGGGGTCACTCATCATATGTAACCCTATCACGTGAGTTCAACAAAAGGATATTTTTTATTTCTAAAATTTACAGAAATAAATATACATAAGGGACTATTTAAAATAGTTTTGGAAAAAATTTACAGATTTGTATAGAAAAGGGGTACATTTTATTAATGAAAATTTTACACAGATAAGGGATTTTAGAAATATGCCTTGAACGCACGTGGTATAGAGGGTTTATACATAGTGACCCCCCCGAGAGCATAAGCATAAGCATATGCTCATGCTTATGCTTTTCCAATCTCTCTTTTCCCTCTTTTCCTTTCCCTCTTCTTCTCTCTTCTCCTCTTTTCCCCTCTTTTTTTCCTCTTTCTCCTTTCCCTCTTCTTCTCTCTTCTCCTCTTTTCCCCTCTCCTTTCCCTCTTCTTTTCTCTCTTCTTTCTCTCTTCTTCCTCTTCTCTCCGTCTTCTTCCTCTTTCCTTTCCCTCTTTCCTTTCCGTCTTCTTCCTCTTCTCGTCCACTTCCTCTTTTCCCTCTTCTTCCTCTTCTTTCCCTCTTTCCTTTCCCTCTTCTTCCTCTTCTCCTCCACTTTGTCATTTCCCTCTTCTCTCCCTCTTGTGACTGTAACGAGAAAGCGACTTGTTTTTTATCAATCTGGCAACACATTCATTCGCAGAACGTTGTTTCTGATCGTTTCGACTACTTGATCGCTAGGTTTCGAGTTGATATGAAAAAGTTATCAAAGATATATCACAAATCAGCGTTATGGTCATGATTGATGACAACGGCCCGCGTAAACTTGTTTAAAGTGTATGCGTCGGTTATTTTGACTGGTTGGATCACTATATTCCGATTTCAGGTAAGAAAGTTATGGTTATTTCTTTTTACTGCCTGCTGTCAATAAACTGGTAGAAGAGTGTTTGGAGAGGAAGATGAATACTCATAACAGAGAAGAATTGATCTAGGACATGAGGATGGAAAAGGTTCATACTTTCATAGAATCAATCATATTTGAAGCAAAAGCAAAAGCAATGAAAAAATATACTTGATGATAAGAAGCTTCCTGATACGGTGTCGCCCTCCCACTTTCAATCTCCACCAGTTGATCACACCATCTTGCACTTAGTATTTGCATTTCCTTAGATTTAACACCCTGGCATATCATGCTTTCAAAGTAAAAGCCAATGATGCTTCACATATATTAAGCTAGTTTTTATTTAGTGCATCCTTTACTGACCAATTTCTTATTTAGTTCATCGCTTGCTAAGTCTTTGTGTAAGTTCTTTGCTACTCAACATTCATAGAACATCCTTCAACCAAAGAGCTCTGTCAATATCTATACTTGGGTGCCTCACAAAACTGATTGTTTTTCAGTTATCACTATGACATACATCTATATGTTGGAGCTTTTCTTTGCCTGTTGGTATAGAGATAAACCAAATTTCTTTAATGTTGTACATGATTGAGAACCATGATATCATTGTAGTTCAGTACAATGCTTTGTTCTTGATATTCTACTTGAAAGGTTATGTTATTTGTATTCCACCACATTCATATGCTTGCTGTTTTATTCACAATGATAATACATATATTATTATGTTTTGCTAGCAAGTTTAGCTACACCTTCAAGTTTCCATAAATCTCGGTTAAAGAGACTTGCCAAATATTCTATATCAAGCTTTACTTTCAGCATGAGCTGATTAATTCAAAGGAGCTTCCAAAATATTTTGTATTATTTTGAAGGCTAGATTTTCTTCAATTATCTTATCATTTACTTTTGATTTCCTAAATGTTTTATGTTATTTTGAAGGTGAGAGTTACTTTCAATTATCTTATGATTTTGAAAGCAGGTTCTCTTTCATCTTTGTTAATCAAGCATGCGTATAGGCCATCGATTGTATTTGATCTGGCGTAGGCTAAATATCATATAGGTGTGCTTGATATGCAAAAGAAAATGTCGATCTAATGTTTCTTTCTCTCTTATAAGCTAACATCTTGCTTGACTTGCTCATCATGTATACATCAACACTAGCTTCACTTTCATAAGTTGGTCCATCCTATGAAAGAAAAGGACTTGCCGAATGTTTTACGTTGTTAACATTCTGACATGTTTTCTTCCAATGTTTCTTTTCTGTTTAGCTTTGATATCATTACTCCTTGGATACGTTATTTCACATATGCAAAGGTGCTTCTCACATGTTTTCTTGTCGTTTTTAAGGCACTCATTTATTTCCAAGGTGAGCTCATATGTTCTCTTTCATCACACTCAATTGTTTCTCCGAGTACATGCAAGTTTGCACAGATGCCTAGATACAATCCAACGGACTAAATTCACATTCGATACCTACAAGATGAGTAGATCTACTTGGTTTTTCATACTCATCTATATTTACGAGTGCATGCAAGGTCTTGCTAGACCAACGATTTGTTCCTTCTTTGTCGATTAACTTATTGATGACTTATGGTATGTATTTACTTATTGGTTCAAGAAGCAAGGCATACTTTGATTTCTCCCTTTATGTGGTGAGGTATAGTTATATGTCTTTCATGATGAACACCTATGGCTGACTTATTGAGTACTCGTTCGGCCATGGCATCTATGGATTACTTATTGCATACTCGTTTGAACGTGGCAAGGTTCAACGTCTTTCAGGTGACAATATTTATGAACACATATGGATAATGTCTTGACTAGTCATTTGGACGTGGCATATGGCTAACTACTTGAGTACTCATCTGGACATGGTACATGGATTATTATTGACTCCTCGTTTGGATGTGAGACATATTTACTCGTCTGGACATGGTACATGGATTATTAGTAAGTCCTCGTTTGGATGTGATACATATTTATCTGGCTTTCACGATGGACACATATGGATATTTACTTGTTGAGTACTCATTTAGACATGGTCATATTGTGTACTCATTTGCACATGGCAAGGTTTAACGTCTTTCAGATGAACATGTATGGATTACTTCTTGAGTACTCATTTGGACATGGCACCTATATGATTATTTATTAATTACTCGTTTGGGCATGGCACAATATATGCATTACTATTGAGTACTTGTTTGGATGTGATCACTGTTCCCGGATGCCCATTTTGTTGGTTACTTCTAGACTCGGGGGGGTCACTATGTATTAACCCTCTATATCACGTGCGTTCAAGGCATATTTCTAAAATCCCTTATCTGTAAATTTTTCATTAATAAAATGTACCCTTTTTCTATACAAATCTGTAAATTTTTTTGAAATTTTTTTTAAATACTCCCTTATGTAAATTAACTTTTGTTAAATTTAGATATTAAAAACATCCTTCTGTTGAACTCACGTGATAGGGTTACATATAATGAGTGACCCCCCCGAGCTTCTAGATGTTCTTTGTAATCTCAGATGCTCGTCTTCCTAGTTGTTCGGTACTTTTGGATGTGAAGAGGTTGTTATTTCATTCCCGCTATGATTATGTAAGCTGTGTCTAATCCACACAAGCTTGCCTCTTGTCATATGTACGTGGCTTATGCTCATTGTATTTTCAGTTGTTTGGTACTTCCGGCTACCCAGTTGTTCGGCACTTTTGGGATGCCCAATTGTTCATATTTTCGGTTGTTCGGTACTTTCAGCTGCCCAGTTGTTCGGTACTTCTGGGATGCTCAATTGTTCGGTACTTTTGGATGTCCAGATACTCGTTGTGTTTCTAGATTATTGGTTCTTGATTTGCAGGATCATTATGGGCCTTCCTATTGTGTTGATATGGCTTTCTTACAATACATAAGCGACATTTCAGCCCTAGCTTTATGGACATATCAAATCCGATACTTCAGGATGCCCGAATGCTCGTTGTGTTTTTGGATTATTGGTTCTTGATTTGCAGGAAATACTTTATACAAGTCTTAATAACAGTATTACCCCTATCCTTGCAAAATTTTTTGTTGATCGGATATCATTTGCATGGCTGGGCATGTAGATTTCTAGAATTCTTAACATGCATCATGCACAAGTGTTAAAAATATTCATCGGTATTCTTCTAGCATATATGTGTGTGTCTGATAGGCATGATACTTTACATATCTTCAACAAGTTAAAAATCCTTGTTTTTTTAAGGTCCGATGGGGATCGGGTATCATTTTCATGGTTGGGCATGTGCATTTTCAAATTTCCTACCGTGCAGTGTGCATGAGTGCTAAAAATATGCTACAAAATCAAGCAATGAGTAAAGAGCAACAATGTCAAGTAATAAAGTAATGAAAACAAATGAGAGAAATGAAAGCAAGCAATGTCAAGTAATAAAATAGCTCAAAAATTTCCTCCACTTCTTTAGCTCCCAAAGTAAAAATCTTCTTCTTCAAGCTTGGAGTGGAGAGGAGTAGGCCAACGATGGTGTCGGGATGGCAGGGGAGGGTAGAGAGATGGTGGCAAGGTCATGAGAAAGAGGAAAAAATCTAGCAAGAGTTGAAAAAAGAGAGGCATAGAAAAAATAGAAGCATTTGGGTTTGCTTTTTGAAAGTTTATCAAAGTTGGTATAGGCATATGTATATACTAGCACCTATACTGATGAAAACAGAGTTTTCCATTTTTTTTGCATTTCGTAAAAATTTTCGTACTTCTCTCACTTCTAACTCTTGATTAAGTTTAAAAATTGGCAACTCGTATTAGATTCCAATATCATGGAGCCTGGGAGGCCTTGTTTTAGGGCACGTGCAGACTTTTTTTACCGTAGCTCCTTTTTTACCACATTGTTGTACTTCTAGCCATGCATATGGTATTCGATGTGAATGGTACTTTGCATAAGACTCAAACAAGGTGAGTTAAATCCATGTGCAAAGAATCATGGCCATTTGATGTTATTTGCATGTCTTGGATAAGATATTTCCTAGTTTCTCACCACACATCATTGAAAAACATGTATATGTCAACTTCTAGCCATGTAAATGACATTTGATAAGCATGATACTTTGCACAAGCATTAAAGTTCAAGGTCTATGCAAAGTATTATGTCCATTTGATGTCATTTGCATGGCGTGGAATGGATATTTCCTAGTTTTTCACCATGCATCATGCATCAGCATTGAAAAACATGCATCATGCATCAGCATTGAAAAACATGCATCGGTGTTCTTCTAGCTATGAAAATGGTATATGATGGACAAGATACTTTGCACAAACCTTAAACTAGGTGATTTTAATGCCCTATGCAAATTATCATAGCCATCTAATGTCATTTTCATAGATTGGAATGGATATTTTCTAGTTTTTCACCATGCATCATGCATGAGTATTGAAAACATGCATTGATGTACTTCTAGCCATGCAACCAGTATTTTATGGGCATGATACTTTGGACAAGCCTTAAAATAGGTGATTTCAAGGCTTGTGCAAAGTGTCATGACCATCTAATGTCATTTGCATGGCTTAGAATGGACATTTCCTAGTTTTTCACCATGCACTTGGGGGTGCACCCTACAATGCGTTAGTGTACCACATGCATTCAAAAAGAGTGGTTATTTAATTGGTTGGACTTGTAGATTTGTAAATACAGGAGGGGTTAGAATATATAGCCCTATCAAACTGACATAAGAGGTGTGTTTATTCCAAAATTTGATAGTACGCTTTATCCAAGTGATAAGAAGTGCCGACTAAGCTATCATGACTTCCCTAAGCAAGACTTTGGTAGTCTCTGCATCCCACATAGGCTGTCTATAGTCACATAAGGGTTTGATGCCCTCATTTGATTCATACCCCTTTTACTGGCAACTACTTCACTCGTGTTTTTCCCTAGTTTGTGCAAATAGAAGAAAAATATGCTTCACATATTTGCTCTACATTGCATTTCAGTGCTCTTCCCACATAGTCTACACCAGTAGGGTCTCACCAAAAGCACTTGTCACTAGCTATTAGTCTCGCATTTCTCAGCAGAAAAATTGTTTGCAACATGATTAAGCAACATTATTTTCAGCATGATTATGCAACATTGTTTCTAGCATGATTATGATAGTCTCTAACACAATACCTTAGTTTTCATGATATGCAAAAGTTTGTCCTACAAGTTTGCATCAAAAGTGCCTTTAAATCTACTTTGTGTGGAAAGAAATAAGGGAAGTGCCTCTAAGATTACTTTATGTGGAGAAAATAAAGGGATGTGTGTATTTGCCACTTCCATTGGGCAAATCATTGAATATCCCAAAGTAATGTTTGATGTGGTTTATTTTGGTGGGCCAAAGGAGTGCTTGATGTGTTTTTTTAAATAGTCCAAAGTACATGTGAACATTTCCCTCCCCTTTTCTAGTTTAGCTTGATTTTTTGGTGGGGGAAAGAAATGCTTGATTTTTTGGTGGGCCAAAGGAATGCTTGATGTGCTTGACGTGGTTTGTTTTGAATAGCCCAAAGCCCCTAAGGTAATCAAAATTCAATTATTTAGCTCTACCCCCCCTTTACAAATTAATACGAGTATGCTAAGTTATGCTCCCCATAAAAAGCTAATCATTTGTTGGGGGCTCAACCTGAGCCCCCAACAAATGAATTGATTGGTTGAGCACTATGTACTTGCTTTGGCTAGACTATCAAACCTTGGTTGTATTGGCTACATTATGTACCTATTGAATATATTCATTGTATTCAACAAACTAAAACATCGAGAGGTTTTTTTTGTTTAATATGTGATTCGACAAAGAATCCCAATAATGTAGTAGTGGTGTGCAATCTTTTGTGTGAGTTTATTGCCCTTTATACTGATCACCCTGAGGTGTTTAGAGATGCATCAAGAAATGTAGGAATGTTACGAGGGACTTCGAGATGTGCGTATAGGAGTTTCTGGTAAAACTTGCAAGGCATAGGTTCATGTTTCAAAGCCCGGTTGGCATCTATATTGCACCTTCCATGTAGGTCACTATCTACATTGAAAACTATAATATTGCCTGTGTGGATATAAGTTTTAATGAACTTGGAAGGTGCAGGTCAGCTCTCTTTCCAAGTTATGTTATTATTTTTCATACACTATGAAGTGATATATGGCTACAACTTAATTAGTGGCGTGATGAGGCTTATTATGGAAAAGCACAAGTGTTAAGGAAATGAGGTTGTTAGAAATGAAGCAACAGATGGTATCCCATAGTGGAAGACTGATAGATCATCCCAAGACTACCTCCTACTTTCAAGGCCTTTTGGATCCTCTCCAATAGCTCCATACATTCTAATGTATGCCTTCCTACAGTTTGCTAACATCACTTGCCACAGCACTTTGCCTTGTTCCATGCAGTATTCCCTATGCAATCATACTCCCTTCATTTACAGACAACCATGTGGCACCTCAGTACCCTTGCTATGCACCATGGAACCTTTGAACTGCCTGCCAAGTATTTCCATAGATCTGCTTCCCACATGGTAGCCCATGTGCTTCTCACATAGCAGCCCCATTTCCCTATGTTTTGCTATGAGCATGTTGCCCACATGGTAGCCAAGGTGTTGCCCATGTGGTAGCCATATCACTTGATAGTACATTCCCCCAATGCTCTCCTCATATGGGGGCTTACAAATGGGGAGGTGACCATGCCATCTTTTTTTTAAAGCAATGACCACACCATTTCACTCACATGTCTTGTCCGTTACCAATCGATCAATGAAGATACTCCAATTGTTTGCCATTACATTGTTGTCATCATATTTCTTCTTGTTGTCTTCCTCTTGCTTGAGAATTGGGCCCAACTCCTGAAAAGTAAGAGGCTTGGATTGCTGCAATATTTAGTGAGCTACAACTACTAGGTGATTCATGATAACCAAATCCTCACTAGATCTCCTTCCTCCATCTTCATTGGAACAATCGGTTCTAGAGCATAAGGATCTAACAAGTGTTGCTAATCCCATACAAGCCATTAATATGGTCTAGCTCCTTTGAAGTATCCATCAATTATGTTAGAAATCAACCAACAGAGGATACGCACAACGAAAGACTGATAGAATAGCCTAGGAGCTCACACTGTGTGTGTGTGGGAGTGGAATCACAAACTTCTTAAACTTATGTGCATAGGATAGATTGTGCATACTCGTGAATAGACAATGAACCAGCCAAATACAGAAGACACCAAAATAATATATTTTTGTCTAAAACTATGGACACAATACAAAAGAGATATATCCAGAGTCCCACCAATGGTGTGGTCCTCTAATCTTACCACAAGGTACTTCTCCTATCTGCCAGCTATCTCTAGACTCGAGCCCGCCTGCTCCACCTCAAGCATAAGTAGACTTTATGTCCATATCACAACACCTTGCTACCTTGAGAGATAGCCAAGGTTCAGCCCTTGAGAGCTCAGCCTGTAGCACACCTTCTACTCTCCTTCACCTCCAAGATGAGGCCCAAGGAAGTGTCTTCTAGCTGCTCCTGTCTACAACCTTTTCTGTTGAACTGTTGGATGATGAATGAGGGGTGGAGGCCCTCCTTTTATAGGCTCTTCAAGGGTTGCAAAAATCAACTAGAAAGGCTGCGTATGGCCAACCCAATCAGGATGACCAAGCCCTACCCTGGTCTACTATAAATCCCCCTTTGGGGCTCACTTTTCCAAGTCTTTTGGGCCACACTTCAAGGCACGGGGACAACCCCTATGCAGGCCAACTTGTGCCCTGCCTCACCATTGCCCAGTGGGCTATAAAACCCAGGCATTACCCTTAAACCTTGAGGGGTCCAGCCCCCCATAGTCGACTCGTGTTCCAAGCCTGGTAGGCTGGTTGTGACCAGCCCTACTAGCCTCCAAATAGGCCAACCTGGCTGCTGGCTCCCCCACCATCTCCTGCCATCTTGCGTCATGTGCCATCCATGATGTAGGCTATGTACCTGCCTCCATCCTCCAGAGGGTTGACATGTCTAATCACATTTGTCGACTCTTATACTAGCTATGATACCATGTTGGAAAATTGAATACCTATAGCTCATACCAGTGAGAACTTCAGTGCCCCAAGGAGGTGCCCAAAACGTCTCAGGGAGCCAAAATCTCTGTTAGCTTCCTTTCTGTAGCTTTGTAATAGACTCACCACCTAATGTCTTCACAAGGGAAAGGATATGTTGCAACTACTACTGATGCCTCTATTGCACCTTGCTTTTGATAATGTAGTCTCTATCTTGCTTTTGATGATGTAGTCTCCACCTTCTCTAGTCCCTTGCTACAATACTAAGAGCTGGAGCACTTTCTATCTTATTGCTACCTCATACCTACATCCACTAGTGCCTATGGAATGCACTCCTATGGGGCTATTTATAGTCTATAAAGGGCTATTTGAATCACTTCTTGGATGAGACCTTATCTAATGCTCCAATGTGGCTGACTCGCCCTACTACTGGCTCACCCAATTAGTATCACCAACATGAATCACCTAATTGGCCCACAGGCCAGTTTGTGGTGGCTATCTAGTCTCTCTTGTGGCATATAAAAGCCCACATAGGCCTGCCACATCAAATTTCTTGTACCTCGATCATATTACCATCTAAAGGGCTATTTGCTCAGCTTCATTCCCCTGGGTAGCCCCAATGAAGGCTTCTCAAGTAGATGGCTCTAGTGATTTTTAATCTGAGCACTAGAGCTTTAGTCATAGGCATTTTAGTAAAGGCTATTGTGGAATTTGTGAGAAGTGTAGTGGAAATGAGAGAGAGAGAGAGAGAGAGAGAGAGAGAGAGCATGCCTCACACACACACCACTTTGAGAAGGAGAGAAAGGCACAGGAGAACTGCAAGTCATCTCTAGACAAAACCCCACTCAACAGGGAGGGGAAAACCTCAGAACCAACTGGCTACTTAGGAGCTGAGACAGGCAGCTGAACAGCCACTAGAATGGGAGCCCAAGGGCGTCGGTGAACTAGTCCATTACCCTGCTCCTTATATGTTGAATTAGGCCAGCTCTACTCCTCTACCACACATTGAAATGGGATGATGAATGCACATGTGGGGGGCCCTATATATAGCACCTCAGCCTCCTAGTAAAGGATGTTGTGGCATTTTCATCACGGGCATTTTAGTAGGCTATTGTGGGATCTTTATGAGACATGTCCCATATATGAATTGTATATGAATGTCAAAAGTTAACATAAAACTTTTCCTTGTAGTCCTTGTAGACTGCCAACTATCGTCTGCCCCTCCAACTTGCTTCAACCTTTGTCGACCAGTACTAGGGCCCCTTGTAGCAGGCCTCATAGACTACTCTTTTTCTCCCTATGCCATTGCTACTGCTAGCACCTTTTCCCTCTTCCAAGGCCTTTTTTGAGTAGCAATGTGCATGCTGCCCATGTGGCAGCCCTTTATTTACTCTTTGATCTACCCTAGTGTGGCAGTCATCCATAATCATGACATCGTGCACAAAAAGAGAGAGAGAGAGAGAGAGAGATGTTAGAAATTACCCAACAAAGGGTATGCACAGCAAAAGACTAACAGTAATGCCCAGGAGCTCACACAGTGTGCGTGTGGGGTGTGGAATCACAAACTTCTTAAACTTATGTGCATAGATGTGCAAGCTATCTAGAGTGATCCTCTCCACCTTGATGTCTGGAATCTGTAAACTAGTCTAGGTGGGCAGCCCTTCTCAACTTAGTCTGCAACTTCTCTATACCTCCTTCACCTCCTAGATATCAGCCCAAGGTAGGTCTAATGCTGCTTCTATTTGTTGGTTGAAGAGTTACTCCAGAAGATATGATGATCACAATAGCTTGCTACCCTAGAAGACAACCAATGTGCACCCTCTAGGTAACTCAGTTTGCAACACACCTTCCGCTCTCCTTCACCCCCAGTGTGAGAGTGGCTTCTGGCTGCCCCTATCTGTTCCTTTTCTTGCTGGGATAGTTGGATGATTGTATGAGGCACAATGGCCTTCTTTTATAGGCCCAAAGGCCCTATCAAAGGCCGACCCAGTAGGGGGATGAACCTACCCCCTCTGGCCGACTTGGTTGGCTGGTCCAACCCTAACCATCCAACCTACTAGTTGGCTTGGTTGGCAGTCTCAACCAGCCCTATATAAGGGCCCTAGCTAGGCCCTTTTGGGCTGCTACTAGGCTGCCCTTTGTTGCTGCTGGAGACCTTCTTGCAAGTTGTACACCTGTCCACATATCCCCGCCATGTTGCAGCCCTTTGTCAACACCATGTCCTACCCATACACCTTCCGTACACTGCCCTATAGAAGTCGTACAGATCCATATAGTAGTTGACATCATTGCGCCTTCGTTCCTTGATGGAGATGTTGTGCAATCTTGCTCTTCTCTGTCCTTGATAGTCACTTGGCCATTCTCTACTAGATCTTCCCTCGAGGCAAGCTTCCTTATACCAGGTACTCTCCCTTCTTTGTGTGAGGTATTACCCATGTGGCAGCCCCCTCCCTGTACATCGATGATGCTGCTCCAATAACTCTCTAGTCATAGTCCTCTGGAACACATTGATGTCAAAATATTTTCTTGGCTTTTCATCCAGTGGCTCTTGCTCCACTAGGTCTGGTTCCTCTTCCGCACACCATCCTGGTATACAGTTCCATCTCTGGTAGCACCTCCTAGCACAACTGCCTTGAGTCACATTCTCGAGCAATCCAGCAGTCATGATCTTCCAGTTGTGCCCCTCAAAATGAGTGAACCACCTGGAGTCTTCCAGGCACCATGCTTTGAGGGTCTATTTCAACCCGTCCTTCCTTTGGCAAGGTTTGCAACACATGAACATCTCCAACTAACCTGGACCACAAAATTTAAATGCACCTAATTGAACCTGAGTCACCCTCCTCCTTGCAAGGGCACTGTCCTCCAATTGTGGAAGTCGATTCCCAAGAGCTTCTGAATCAAGGTTGTCCTTCAACAAGGTCAGGGGCCTTTAGGCTCCCACACCTGTGAGCCTCCTACTTGGGCTCTAATACCATGTTAGAAATTACCCAACAGAGGGTATGTGTAGCGAAAAACTAATAGTAATGCGTAGAAGCTCACACAATGTGCATGTGGGGTGTGGAATCACAAACTTCTTAAAGTTATGTGCAAGCTGTCGAGGAGGGAGGAGGAGAAGGGAGGAGGAGGAGGGAGGAGGAGGAGTTGCAAGGTTAGGACATGCTTTTGGACATGGAGTGCAAGGAAGCATAGACACTTGAGACAATTGCTTGGAATACCAAAGTAGAACTCAACACAATGCCCCAAAGAGTATGGGCTTCATTCCATTATGGGGTATTTATACAAGTTGGACAGCTCCTCTCTCTGCATGTAGGAATTGTAAGACATTCTCCCTCTACATGTAGAACTTACATATAGAAATTGCATGTAGGAGCTGCATGTTGCATGTAGGAGTTGCAAGTAGAACTCGCATGTAGGAGTTGCATGTAGAACTCGCATGTAGGAGTTGCATGTAGGAGTTGCAAGTAGAACTCACATGTAGGAGTTGCATGTAGAACTCGCATGTAGGAGTTGCATGTAGAACTCGCATGTAGGAGTTGCATGTAGAACTCGCATGTAGAACTTGCATGTAGAACATGCAAGTTGTATTTCTAAGAGGGATTATTCCTAGCCTTATGCAAGTACAAGCGGAGCTTTGCCCCCTACTCTACACACACATTCTGTACTACCTAAGTCCATGTTGGCACAGAGACAACAGTGTGCGTGTAACAATCTAGTGTAAACTATATATGCAAAAACGTGCATATGCTAGTGAGTGCACATGTAACAATCTAGTGCAAACTATTGAAGACTTGGGGTTCCCAAACTTCATTATTGTCGAGGATGGCTTGCGTGTCGATGTTGTATCGCTTTAATCGGCTCTTGTTTATGGTTGTGTTGAATTGGACTCCGTCCAATGCTTCTAGCAGCACAGCTTGAACTTCAGATTCTTTTAGTGGTCTTGGCATTGCTATGGGGACACTGCCACTTGTGTAATTCTTGAAGCACTCTGGCACTAGCCTGACATGTGCCATGTGTACTGGGTGGCATAGTTTCATTCACCAATTTCTTAGGCTCTTTTTGACTTTCTTTTTCTAGAGTCTCTTTATCGAGCTTCATCCATACATGTGGCTTATACTTCTGAAACTTCTTATGTTGGGAACTGTGGGGTAACTTTTCCACTGGTAAGGTGTTCCCAAGTAAGGGTTCATTTGCTGTGCTTACTCCTTCCAATCCCTCAGGGGACCATTTAAGAGGTGATGGTTCTGATTTTGAGGGAGCTAGCTTTGCAAGATACAATTTGACGTTTGGACTCGTTCGAATTCATTGAAGTGTTTAGCCTTGGCTTTTCTATGATTTCCTCCTTTAGCTTTCTTGTAGGATCTTCTGTTGTATTCAACTTTGGAGGTTCAATTTTTGGAAGCTCGAATGCCATTAGGGCATGCAGAATGGCTAAGTCATTGTCATAGACTTGATCTTCAATTTTAGCATTCTCAGCCTCAGTTTCAAGGTCCCAAGGAAAATCTGAGTCATCGTTGGTATGGGTACCTTCTTCAGGTTCATTATCCCACTCGAGGTCAGCCATAAAGAATGGCACCTCTAGATAGATTGGTTCTTCATGTGTGAGTGGAGGATCTACCTATAGCATCTTAGCATCTATCTGCAAGAAGATGGGATCTAATGAATGGCAGTTGTCGATGGTTGCCAATGTTTGTATCGAGTTATTTACATTGCCAGTGTTTGTATCTAGTTATTTACATTGCCAATGTTTGATAGGACGTTTGCACCTGCTCCACCATCCACTATGGCTTGGACTTCATTATATGCCTTGTGGATCAAAGACACAATAATGTTGCATATGTCATCTCTCTCACCCATCCGCACCAGGATATCTTCGATGTCGTCCATAGGTGGAGGGGGATTTGTGAGTTCAATCCAGCCTTTGAAACTCTCCCAGAGATTAGGATGATTTCGATGGGAATTGATATAGTGCAACTTAGGATGCTAGAGAGTGTGGCTCCTTCAAGTTGATGTGGCAGTACATTATTTCGCAGAGTTTGTTGTTGGAACAGAAGCTCGAGTACAGTATCAATACTTTGTGGGGCCAAGTCATGGATTAGATCTTGAGCTTGTTTCTCAGCCTCAAACTGAGCTTGTTTCTCAGTCTCAAATTAAGCTTGTTCCTTGTGTACCCATTGTTGAAGTGCTTGAAAACGAGCCTTCTCCACTTCTGCATTTGGGTATGGAGCTTCTTTTATTTGAGGCTCGGGAGCTAATGTGGATAAGCTTGGCTACTCATTGCTTGGTGGAGGTGGAGGCACTTGTGCTTTCTTTTTTGAGCCTTCTCCACTTCTGCATTTGGGTATGGAGCTTCTTTTATTTGAGGCTCGGGAGCTAATGTGGATGAGCTTGGCTACTCATTGCTTGGTGGAGGTGGAGGCACTTGTGCTTTCTTTTTAAGAACTCGCTTTGGCTGGATTGGAATGTTAGGGTCCTTGGTGGCCTGTTTCTGCTAGCATGTAATTACATTCACAGGTTGCGATATTATGCTTGTCGGCCCCGGACTTTGATGGTCCACCCCAATGATGCTGATTGGGACTTCACCCTTAACCCCTGTTTGTTGTGGGAGCTTATTTTTCATGGGACAATCCATACAAGCATGTCCTATGCCACAATCTCTACAGAGTGGTTGGAAAAGAGTGGAGCTACCACGATGAGGGCACTCTGCAATCTGGTGATTTTCTCCACAATAGTAGCACTTGATCGGTGCTCAATATGTGTTGGGACATACTTGATTTGCGTAGACTAGTATTAGTCCCTCTGCACCTTCTACATAGTACACTGGGAACTCTACTTCATACTCAAATGGCAAGTCTACTTCATCAGCTTGCAATTGTTGTATTGGAATTGCTTGAGGAGCTCAGGGGGGTCACTATGTATAAACCCTCTATATCACGTGTGTTCAAGGCCTATATTTAAAGTCCCTTATCTGTAAAAAAATTCATTAATAAAATGTACCCCTTTTCTATACAAATCTATAAATTTTTTCCAAAACTATTTTAAATAGTCCCTTATGTATATTTATTTCTGTAAATTTTAGAAATAAAAAAATTCCTTCTGTTGAACTCACGTGATAGGGTTACATATGATAAGTGACCCCCCCGAGTTGAGGAGCTGGATTTGGTGCTCTTGGATATGGTCGTGGATTTGGATTCTTGAGTAATTGTGGGACCTGTGTCCAAATAGGAACAGGATTTAGCCTCAGAATTGTGGGCGATTATGCAAGTGCCGATTGCTTGTACACTGGCATGGGTGCCGCTTGGTATTGTTGAGGTCGAGGTGGGTGGTTGCGCATGTTGAAGATGCAACTGATTTCATCATGGCCAGCGACGACGCAGATATGGCACCACAATCTTGGCGGTGGATTTGCTTATGCAGTGATTCTAGCTCTTAGGATCAGGCACTCATTTGTTATATGATTGGCCATGCAATGTGGACACCAGACATTTTCTCACCATGGATAAGTCTGAGGTGGCGATTGAGACAAGTGAAGCTTTTGTTCCAATCGGAATGGGGAAGAGGATGGAAGCAAGATGTGAAAGATGAAGAATGAGGGGGTGGAGTGGGTTTTTATAGGAAATGGGTGTCGGTTTAGGGTTAAACCCTAAACTCTTCCCGAGTCAACTTTTCATGGTCACTCGCTCGGATTGCTCTTTTGCAAAAAGGTGAAATGATTGAAATTGCAAGCTCTACACATTCGTGTCCACTACCTAGCCTAATTACTTATCAAATGGCTTTTTTTAAAGAAATAAAGAAAATTTCTTAAGGTAGTAACCCAAGGTTGATGCTTGGGTTGATATGTTTGACTAGAGTTGGAAAAAAATTTAGTCTCCTTGCCCTTGAGTGTTATGTTTATGAAAATTCATAGTAGTTTGTTTTTTACACATACTTGTGTATTTTTACTCGTTACTTGCGACGCTAGTCTCCCCGATAGCGGTGCCAAATGTTGGCTCTTTCCCATGGCTTCTACAAGAAGAGAAGGGTATTCTTAGTATGCAGGGTTCCAAGGCTTTTTGTCACCCATAGATATAGCGGGGTTGTTGTTTGTAGTATACATGTAGCTTAGGACCTTGAGTCGTATTCCAGTGAGAGATGTAGGCTTAAGTGTGGTAAGCAAACATAGTGCATGCATGTGTGAAAGGAATGGGCATCATCTAATTGAGGTAATGAAGGTTTTCTCCTTCATTGGGGGTTGAAGGGTTTAGGAGGAGATTAAGGGTTACAGAGAGGTTACAAGGTTTTAAAAGAGGTTCCAAAGTTTAGAAGGAGGTTCCAAGGTTTAGAGAGAGGTTCCAGGGTTTAGAAAGAGGTTCTAGAGTTTAGAAGAGGTTTTAGGGTTAGAAGGAGGATCCAAGGTTCAAGGTAGAGTACATGGTGGAGAACTCGTCTCCCTCGTAGATCATGAAGGTTAAGGGTTGAGGAGCTAAGTGTTTAGGGGGAGTATAGGAGTGGGAGAGGAAGGTGTAAGAGCATGGGGGAAAGGAGGGAGAGAAGGAGGGAGGAGGAGGATGAGGGAGGAGGAGGAGGAGGGAGGAGGACGAGAAGAAGGGAGGAGGAGAGAGGAGGAGGAGGAGGAGAGGATGGGTTGCAAGGTTGGAGGATAGGGGAGGAGGAGTTTCAAGGTTAGGACATGCTTTTGGATGTGGAGTGCAAGGAAGCATGGACACTTGAGACAATTGCTTGCAATACCAAAGTAGAACTCAACACAATGCCCCAAAGAGTGTGGGCTTCATTCCATTATGGGGTATTTAAACAAGTTGGAGAGTTTCTCTCTCTGCATGTAGGAATTGTAAGACATTCTCTCTCTACATGTAGAAATTGCATCATATAGAAGTTGCATGTAGGAGTTGCAAGTTGCATGTTCCATGTAGGAGTTGCATCTAGAACTCGCATGTTGCATGTTGCATGTATAACTCGCATGTAGAACATGCATGTAGGAATCACATGTAGGACTTGCATGTAGGACTTGCATGTAGGAGTTGCAAGTAGAAGTTGCAAGTAGAACATGTTGGATAAATTGATGTTTAGAGGACACACTTATGGACATGGTCATGTGGTGTGTGTGTGTGTGCCAGTGTGCTAGTGCTTGTGTAGGACATGGTGTGAGTGCTAATGAGCACCATGGTAGGTGTGTCAGGTGACTCATCAATTAGGGTTCACCCATCTAGATGTGATTGAGATAAGTTATGATCTTGGTGGTTTGTACGATGACATCATGTATGATATTCATTGTTGTATCTTGGTGCCTATATATTGGCCTTCATCTCATGAATAAAGTATCGACTTTGTGTCTACTACCTCCATCATGTGATTTGCCTCTACTTCCTCTCCATGGTTCTACATGTGGTATCAGAGCTGCATGATTTCTTGATATATTTTTCCTAGTTGAGCTTGGGAAGCTCGTTGTTATTCCACTATATGATTTCTCATGGAGTTGCCTATTTTTTTGAACGTGGTAAGCTGGAGGCATTATCTTTTGCACTGAAGGAGATGTTGTGCTACTACTACTGGATGCATTCCACAAGCTCAAACACTTGTGCCACTTTTTCATCAAGATGACGTTTGGGTATAGCAGTGTCACTCCATCTCTCTGCTTCTGAAATACTTTTCAAAAAGGACGAACAGGCAGATTGCAGCTCCGATTGCATCACGAACACACTGCGATGAACAATGGAGCCTACATATCAAGAATGCAGTGATTGACTAGCAAATTATAACGGGTTGCTGAGTCAAGTAGATTTCGCTACATGCATAGATATGCACTAGATCATGGCACTTCCCGCTTCTCTTCACTTGCAGTAGCAGCAAAAAGTTCACTACCATCATCAAAGGTTCGTCCTATTATTGACTTTGCTTAATTCACTTGTTGATCTACTTGTTGTAGATGGTGAATCCAAGGGCACTAGCTTTATGCTTCATAGATTGCTCACGTACAGAGCAACCATTTGCAATTATTTTGGCAAGATATGTGAGCTGCAATGGTTCTTCTCTGTTAGATCGATATTGAAATGCTAGTCAGGGAAAAGTCCCAACATTCCTTCTTTTGCCCAGAGTTTCAAAGTTGCTATCATCTGTTCTCTCATCCGCTCAATACATTTCCTAAGGGCGACGAGATGGGTGAGAACTTCAAGAAGAGCTAGATCATTCTCCTCCAGCTTTCGTCCTTTCTACGCAAGGGAATACTTTCAAGTCTTTGCCAAGTTTTGAAAGATTTATGGGAGCAACGAGTAGGGAAAGTGGTGATCTATTCATGGGCTAAGTGGCTTTGAGCCAACTATCTTTCACATTTGAGAATAATTGACGAGTTGGAGCTGCACATAAATAGCAAGGGGAGTGTAGATAGGTGGGCATTTTTTGGGTTTTTCAACCCCTGATATGGACATCCCATGGTTGATTCGGTACAACGAGGACCAGAAGAGTAATTAATTTATTAATGCTCTCCATACTTGCTTCATTTTCTTCACCGACCAATTAGATGACTATATGTTGAGCTATAAAGTTATACCATATTTCTTCGGGTGCTCTGCCCTGACTTTAATGTCAAAAATGATTGTAAGTGACAATCTTGCTTGTGCTATGATCAAAATGATATTTAGTACCAAGATCAAGTATGGACTCTTCAAGAAGAATCACATGAAGAACTTCATCTACATCAATCCAATGACTTCATCAGCAAACAACAATGCAATGGACATGCAAGTTAATGAGTCCGATATACAATGGTGGCTTGGAAACAATGCTAGAAAAAGATTTCCATCAAGGGGGGGAATTTCCCCACATCTTCAACTTAGAATTTTTGTGTGTGTGGTCAATAAGGTGCTCTGCCATGGATAGTCCATCCTAAAATGATATGTTATTTCCATTTTAGTTCGTCATGTTTGCCTGCTTTGATTCATATGTCCTATGGTGATACCCAAAGACACATATTCCAGGTGGACTTTCTTATTGTAAACCGAGGTAACCTGATTTGGAGTGAGATCATGGTGGAGCTAGGGTGTCCACATGAGTCTACTGCCGATGCAACTGGAGTGAGAACAAGGTCAGGAGAATGAAAACCATTTAGTATCCCATTGTCTACCACCAGGGTAGAAGGTCATCAATTTAAGGGGGGTATGTTGGATAAATTGATGTTTAGGGGACACACTTATGGACATGGTCATGTGGGGTGTGTGTGTATGTGTGTGTGTGCGCGCCAATGTGCTAGTGCTTGTGTAGGACATGGTGTGAGTGCTAGTGAGCACCATGGTAGGTGTGTCAGGTGACTCATCAGTTAGGTGTCACCCATCTAGATGTGATTGAGATAAGTTAGGATCTTGGTGGTTTGTACTATGGCATCATGTATGATGTTCATTGGTGTATCTTGATGCCTATATATTGGCCTTCATCTCATGAATAAAGTATCACCTTTGCGTCTATTACCTCCATCATGTGATTTTCCTTTACTTCCTCTCCATGGATCTACAGAACATGCATGTAGGAATTGCATGTAGGACTTGCATGTAGGAGTTGCATGTAGAGCTCACATGTAGGAATCGCAACAAGTAGAACTCGCATGTTGAGGATTCCTAAGAGAGATTATTTCTAGCCTTATGCAAGTACAAGCAGATCTTTGCCGCTACTCTACACACACATTTTGTACTACCTAAGTCCATGTAGAGACAACACAATTGGAAATTTTGAATCTCACCTACAGGTAGTATTTGAAACTCCATTAATCATGACTCAACATCCTAAGGAAATGGATTTGTGACCTCAAAATATGTGGTTGACAACTACTTGAAACCTTTTGCAGGTTTGTCATGTTACACACATCTTGGCTATCTGTTTGATGATCATCTCTTTTGAACCCTCATCATGGAGTAGTTTTGCACTCTTTAGCCAAGGTCATCCTAACAGTATTAGATAGGCATGCTACTCCATGATGGCAATCACAATGAAGCTAACTATATAATAGATTCCACGTATAGAGATGAACTATACCTCTAAGGCCTGAGGAAAGCACCAACTGACTGAGGAAGAGTTTCTGGGGACCTCATACACATGATGGTGGTTATGACAGGTGGAAGGCTAATGACTTGGTCCTTCTGGGTGGAAGGCCTTCCCATTCAGGTTTTGGAGAAGATAATTCTAAGTCTAGCTCCAACATCAAGGTAAAATTTCAAAATTTCAAAGGCACAGATGATGGAGACACCTACAGTCACTTGCCGAGTTTCTTGCACATCTATCAAATCGATGGTGCAACAACAAATGAGGAGTACATGGAGTATTTTTTGTGTACTTTATTAAAAAATTCCCAGAGATGGTTCAATCAGCTCCCAATTGAGTATTTCATATGCAATGTTTGAAACATTCATGTATAGCTTTAGATAAGAAATCAACAAAGAAGATGTTCGGATGAAGCTAAGTGAGCTGAAGCAAAACAAAAGAGAGTCCATCCAAGACTTTTTTCTTAGAATGCGAGCTCTCATCAATCAATTGAGCATAGTTCTAGATGACAAGTCTATGCAAGCCTCATTTTGTGATCACGGGCTACATCCAAGTGGACTTGTGCAAGCTAGAGATAGTCAATTTGACTAGAACCTATGAAGAATTGCTAGATCAAGCTTTTGCTTTGGAGAAGAGTGAAGGATTGAAGAACAAGGCAAATAAAAAAGATGCTAATAGTGACACTGAGGAGACACCAACAAACAAAGACAAGCTCAAAACCGAGCTCAAAAAGGCCTTAAAAGAATTGGGGATTCTAGGTAAGCCACCAAGCAATACTGAGAAACGGTGTACCAAGAGTTCTAGAGGTGTACACATGAAAGAGGAATGCAAGAATAAGTATTGCAACGCATGTACCAAGTTTGGGCCTGATGAATGAGATTGTTGGTTCAATGTCAAAAATACCAAGTGTCAGCAAACCAAGTGGCAATTGATGCTGGGTGATCGAGCGGGAAGCCACCACATCTCAAGTAGAAGGACAAAGGTAAGAATGGTAAGGACAAAACCATGATCCATCTCAAGTGCTTCTGTTGTGGAGAAAAACATGTGTGCTTTAACTATCAAATATGGACTGAACATTTGAAGTTTCTCAAGGCTAACATTGAAAGAAAAGAAGTGGATCTAGAATGCCAAGAGCTTGTAGTCAAGCTGCCAGATGTAGTTGATGCCTACGTGGTCATTCAGTCAAAAGGATCAGTAGCAACCATTAAATACACAAATGCTTCAAGTAAAGACATCAGTTAGAAGACTCAAAAGGAATTAGCAAAATTGCAAGGGAGTTAAAAGGGAAAGCTCCAGCAGTGGATCGAGATACCCAAGCAGACTCAGTAGAGCCTATTACTGAGTGAGGGGAATACTCGAAATCTAAGGCAAATGTAATAGAACTGAGTGTTTCACAAGAACCTAGTGCAGCACTAGCCCAGATATGGGAGATATTTAAGAGTATGCAAGTCAAAATGACATTCATTGACTTAAAGCAAATGGCCCTCTATTGTCATGATTTCTTTGAAATAGATGGAGGCATCATCCGAGAAACCAAAAGAGATACAATCCTTAGCCACTATACCAGTGATTGATACTCTAGTAGTTGATGAAGTACCAGTAATCACCATCAAGGTGCACTCTTCTCAATAGTAAAGGGTACAATGGGTTGTTTGTGGTAGTGTGTAGACTCACCAAGTATGCCCACTTCTTTCCATTCAAAGGTACTTTGGATGCCCAAGGAATAGTATTTACTATGAGAAAACTCAAGAAAATTGACTTATTTTTTCCATGTTTACCTCAGATCTTAAGTGGCCTCTGTCTCCACCATCAAAAGCACACCGCTCTTCCTGTCGGTTGGTTCTTTGACCATCAACTATAGCTAGTCTTTCGTCTTCATATCTCTCTCAATGTAATTCCTCTAGAGACTTCCATATTACTCCCCCATGTCCCCAGATTCTCTCCATGCCCCGCCATCACCTCCGACACTACTTGTGCTACCATCAGTAGAAAATGACCCAATATTTGATTTTGAATATCTAGATCCAAGTAATCCAATTTGCACTCCCATGACAAATTCCAATGATGGGTATAATTTTGATGTAATACAACTTCCCAATAACCCCATCAAGGATTTCTCGAACAAGTATCCTGATATGAAAACTCAAGGTGAATGGACCCTAGATGACTTCCCTACCAACCTTCCTCAGCACCAAATTAGTGAAGCTTGGATCGACAAGTTGGATTCCCAAACTGATTGGCACTACCCAAAGCTCTTTGATGTAATCTTCTTGAAAGAATACCTTTGTGCACCTCCATGCCTCAAAAACCATCCCAAGTTCTATGTAGTTCCTTTATGGCACACATGGGAGGCCAATATACACACTTGGAACATCCAAGTCACACTGATCCGAGCACTTCAATAGCATGAGAAAATAATGCGCGACAAAATTGACCACATACTTTGCAAAAGTGCAATCTTTCGCAAAACTTTGGAATACATTCTGGAGGTCCCCATCCACATCGGCTACCAATTTCCTACACTCAGTTTCAATCCTAATGAACAGATCGATGCTCACTGACTCTATCAAAGAGTCTTCTTAGAAGCTCGCCACATATCTTTGTTCAAACAAATGGTAGATATAGGCTTCCTAGAAATAGAGTACAAATACCACAGCCACTGGGTTATGCGCATGGCATCCCCACTCCGTGATCACAATAAACCATAACCCAAGGACGGGTAATAAAATGGATTCGAGGTTATGTTGTCTCTGTGCCAACATAGACTTAGGTAGCAAAAAATGTGACCGTAGAGTAGCGGCAAAGCTCCGCTTATACTTGCATAAGGCAAGGAAGAATCTCTCTTAGGAATCCTCAACATGCTTGTTTAACATGCAACTCCTACATGCATGTTCTTAGGAATAATCTCTCTTAGGAATCCTCAACATGCTTGTTTAACATGCAAGTCCTACATGCACGATGTTTTCTTACCATGCTTAATCCTAGGTCTCTCATTGGAATATGACATGAGGTCATAAGCTACACTTATACTACAAATGATGACACTGATATATTTGTAGGTGACAAAAGCATCAGAACTCTTCATAGCTAGAACACCCTACTCTTCCTACGGAAGCCATGAGAAAGAGCCAGCAACTAATCAATAGATGCAGGTGCATCTCCATTAGAAGGCGTTTTGTTAGATAGTTGATATGGTTGTAATGGGTAGAAAAGAGAACAAGAGAGCAGTGTGCCAAGATCCCTTCCTCTGACTAGAGTTGCTAGGATAGGGAGTGATCGTTCATTGGAAGCCAAGGGAGCTTGGTTGTACTTAGACATTCCGAGTGGATTCAATACAAGTTGATTCTATTTGTCCATGTACTACTCTATTAATGGATTGCAATTTGTATTCTTAAGTGCATGTGTGTGACTTGGTATTCTCCCATCATCATACTGTTCTCCTACAAATAGTTAACCATGAACTTTGAGTGTGAATGTTGTCAACTATTCTATCACCCATGCACACCATCCTTGGGATTTCAAGAGAGGGATTCTTCACTAAGAACAACACTAGGTTGGGTTAACACTGAGCACCTTTTTTGAGTTAGCCATGGGTGAGGGAACGAAACCATCATTATTTTGGCAATCATGTTGGGGAAGGGTCCATTGCAGTACGAGTTGATGAATTCTCAGGTAAGGAGATTTAGAGAATCAAATTGATAAACATAGTGTCGAGGTCAATAAGGTTAATGTTAACTAGTGACAAAGTGAAACAATTGCTAGGAATCATGGGCTACTATAGAAAATTCCTCCAAGTAATCCTCGATGAGTGATAGAGACTAGTGGTGTGCTTGCAGACTGAAGTGTGGGATATGTAAAGTATTGAGACTACTACTCGGATACTTTCTACCTGAGTTCATGGTTGACACATGCTCAGAAAGAAGAAGAAGATACACGGCCAAGCATGAAGAGTTTCTTAGCCAAAGGCATTGGTTACATCCTACCATGAGAACTAGAGTGGTCTTAGAACCAGAGGTCAATGACTAAAGTAGGTTCGCAGAGAAGAGACTATCCAACAAGAGCAACAAGCACAAGGAGAGAGACTTGGCTATGCTACCCTAGGGGTGGAAGTTGACTAATATGTAGAGTAAGAAGGATGGAATGCTAGTGTTGGGCTGAGGCACCCCAAAAGAGGCGAGAGCGCAGTATATGCTACGGGCAAAGGGCGAAGCCCTTGGTGACTTTATTTTTCTGATCTGAGGCCGTTTCGAGGCCCGTTTTGAAGGCGGAAGTTCTTCGCAGGCACTCAGAAAAAGGCCCTGTTTTTGCTGTGCGACCACCGCGCGGCTAGTCGGTGGAAAGGTGCCACAGAAATTGCATCGTATGCCTATGTGCAGAGATATTGGGAGTTGCAGATTCATGCCTGTTGCCTGTTGATGCAAAATCGTCACGAGGAAGTGACTGTGTGGTGAAATACCACTTTCGTCAGTGTTGCAGATCTGCCCCTGTGAGGCTCTTTGCAAAAGTTTTGCTATTTGCCCTTCTGAGGCATTTGCTGTGTTTACAGGTTGCTGTTGCATTTCGTGATTTGTAAAATGTCTGAGAATCTGTCTACCATTGTCAGTGAGAAGCTTGACAAGAACAACTTCCAAGCATGGAAGTTCAGGATGACAAACTTCTTTATGGGAAAGGGAGTTTGGGATTACATCAGTGGTGAAACTGCAGAACCAGTTTTGGGTGCTACTCCCACTCCTGCTGAATTGAAGGCCTTTAAAGAATGGCATGAAAAAGCCAGAAAATGCCTGTATTGGCTGTCCGTTAGCATTTCAGATTCTATGATTGTGCATATACAGGATCTAGAGACGCCTAAGGAGGCATGGGATACATTGGTGAAGCTGTATAGCACAAATACCAAAGCACGGAAGATGCAGCTAAAGCAGGAGTTGCACAATGTGCAAAGGAAAAATATGAATATAAATTAGTATTCCTTGAAGGTGAAAGGCCTTGCAGATTCTCTTGCCTCCATTGGAGCACCTGTTGATGATGAGGACTTAGTGTCCGTGACCTTGAATGGTCTTGGGAAAGATTATGCACAATTTCGGACATCCATTGGAGTCCGTGAAACATTTCCTGATTTTCAGGAACTTATTGCTCTCTTGCTGAGTGAAGAGCAAAGGAATGGTGGTTCAGCCACCTCAACTTCTCAAGAGACTGCTTTCTACTCGAATACAGGTAGAGGCAGGGGTAGAGGAAGAGGCCGTTCTGGTGGCCGTGCAGGAAATCAGAACCAACAGCAACAACAGGAAAACCAGTCCTATGGAGGAGGACGTGGTAGTTCTAGAGGCAGGGGGAGCCAAAGAGGCCGTGGTTCATGGCAAAGGAACCAGCAAGTAAATAGCAGCACAGAATGCTATTATTGTGGAAAGCCTGGACACAAGGAGAATACATGCTATAAAAAGCAGAATGACATCAAAAGTGGGAAGTTGCAGCAAAGCAACTATGCATCATCAAGTGGGCATGGTGACGACAGAAATGAGCACCTTTTTGTGATGCAGCATATGGTTAACTCCATGTCAGGAGATGCTGCAGCTTGCAATGATGTTTGGTATGTTGATTCAGGTGCCTCTAACCACATGACCAGTCATGGTGAGTGGTTTCATGATGTCAGAAATTTGGATAAGCCAGGTTATGTTGAAACAGGTGATGATACTGCACACCCAATTACGCAGGCTGGTAAAGTGCCATTGGCTATGCAGGATGGCAAAACAAAGTACTTGGCAGATGTACTTCATGTTCCAAAAATCACTAAGAACCTGGTTTCAGTTGGCCAGATGGTTGAGCAAGGTCTGCAGGTTAGATTTAACCCTGATGGATGCTTCGTTGAGGACTTGAAAAATAAGTGCCGCTTGGTTGCGAAAGGCAACAAAAATGGCAGAATGTTCACCTTGGATGTTGATATGCCTGAGGTGAAAGCTGCTATGTTTGCGCATGGGAGAGGTGTCATTGCAGATATTGAGATATGGCACAAGCGCATTGGGCACGTGAATATACAAAGGCTGAAATCTATGCAAACGAAAAACATTGTTGCAGGTTTGCCTAAATTCAGAGTTGAGGGAATGCAAAAGGTATGTGAAGCATGCCAAATGGGTAAGCAGGCCAGACATGCATTTCCCAAAAATGCTAAGGTGAGCAGAAGACCTTTGGAAGTGATCCATTCAGATGTTTGGACAACCAAAGCTGCTTCTATTGGTGGATGCCATTATTATGTGACGTTTATTGATGACTACACTAGGAAGGTGTGGATTTATTTTATGAAGCACAAAAGTGAAGTGTTCAGCCATTTCAAGGCTTTTAAGGCCATGGTTGAAAAAGAGAAAGGTGTGCATATTAAAGTGCTAAGATCTGATGGAGGGGGAGAGTACTTTTCAGAAGAATTTTGTGAATATCTGAAAGAACAGGGAATTCAAAGGAAGTACTCATGCAGGTCTACCCCTCAGCAGAATGGGGTTGCAGAAAGGAAGAACAGGCATATTGCAGAAGTAGGACGGGCGATCCTAAATGAGAAAAACATGCCTGATTATTTTTGGGCTGAAGCAGTAGCAACTGCTGTTTATATTATGAACAGAACCCCCACTGCAGCTGTCCATGGCATGACGCCTGAAGAAATGTATACAGGCCAAAAACCAGATTTTTCTCACTTGAAGGTATTTGGTTGCATAGCGTATGTTCATGTTCCTGATGAGAAGAGAACCAAGCTGGATCCAAAGGCAGAAAAATGCATCTTTATTGGATATGCTCAGCACCAGAAAGGGTATCGCTGTTATAACCCTTCCACTCGCAAAATGCAAGTGAGCAGAGATGTTGTTTTTGATGAAATGAGCAGCTGGTATGCACCAACTGTTATGGTAGGAGATGCAGATGCAGGAAATGGGAATGCTGCAATAAATGCAGAGCAGCAATCTCAAGCCTTGAGTGGACCCAGAGAGTCCTCTACTAGTGGATCTAATGCATGGATAGGGAGATTGAGATCTAGTGAATCGTCACATGGCAGTCCTGATAGTGTTGTGCAGGTATCACATAAGGGAAAAGAAAAAGTGGACCATGCTCCAGTATTTGATGTGTCTGCTGGTAGCTCTCATGTTGATGGAGAGTCAAGCGGCTCTGAAATGAGCCTTGATGAGGAACTTGGGATTCCTTCTGTTGTTACACCTGGTGCAAGGAAAAGCAGGCATGATTTAAAGACGCCTGCAACTGATCCAGTTGTACGGAGATCCACTCGTATTAAGTATCCAGTTGACAGGCTGAGATATGATGGGTATACAGCACATCACTATGCTTATATGGTCAAGGTTCTAGAGGAGCCAGAGCCCACATGTTTTGAGGATGCAGCAGGGCATAAAAATTGGGAAGCAGCTATGGATGAAGAGATGGCTGCCTTGGATGCAAACCACACTTGGGATTTGATGCCTTTGCCTCATGATAAGAAGGCTATTGGCTGCAAGTGGGTTTACAAAGTAAAGCACAATGCTGATGGGTCTGTTAGCAGGTACAAGGCAAGATTGGTTGCCAAAGGTTTTGCGCAGACATATGGAATTGACTATGAGGAAACTTTCAGCCCAGTTGCAAGGATGGCAACCGTGAGAGCAGTAATTGCTATGGCTGCTGCAAAGGGATGGTCTTTGCATCAGATGGATGTGAAAAATGCCTTCTTGCATGGTGACTTGCAGGAAGAGGTTTATATGATGCAGCCAGAAGGTTATGAGGATAAAGCACACCCCGATTTTGTATGCAGGTTGCGCAAAGCCTTGTATGGCTTAAAACAGGCGCCGAGGGCATGGTCAGACAAGATAGGGCAATATCTTGTCACTATTGGATTTCAGATTTCCAATTCAGATTTTTCACTTTATGTGAAAAGGACAAACAGAGGGATTGTGCTTATAGTCATATATGTTGATGACTTGATTATTACAGGTGATAGTGATGCAGACATTAATGAAGTGAAGCTGCTGTTGAAGCAGAAATTTGAGATGAAGGATTTGGGAGAGCTGCGTTACTTCTTGGGCATTGAGGTTATTAGATCCCCGAGTGGGATATGGCTGTTGCAAAGGCAATACGGTTTGGACATGCTGTCCAAATATGGGATGACAGGCTGTAAGCCTATCTCTGTTCCATTGGAGCAGAATGTGAAGCTCAATGCAGAGTCAGGTGAGCTTCTTGAAGATATTACTATGTACAGGCGCATAGTAGGTAGCTTGATTTACATGACTATAACCAGACCAGATTTGAGCTATGCGCTGTGGGGCTGGTGAGTCAGTTTATGCAGGCACCGAGGAAGCCACATTTGGATGCGGCTAGGCGCATACTGCGGTATGTGAAGTCCACATTGCATTATGGACTGTTCTATGAAGCTGGGTGTGCATTACAGGTACATGGATACACAGATGCTGACTGGGCTGGTAGTGTCTCAGACAGGAGATCTACTAGTGGTTTTATGTTTTCCCTTGGGAGTGGTGCCATCAGTTGGAGCAGCAAGAAGCAGCCAACAGTTGCCTTGTCGAGCACAGAGGCAGAGTACAGGGGTGCAGCAATGGCTGCATGTGAGGTAGCTTGGTTATGGAAGCTACTTGCAGATATGGGACAGTCAGTTCATGCAGTAGTTGTCATTCATTGTGACAACATTAGCAGCATCATGCTTGCTAATAACCCAGTTTATCATGCTAGAACGAAGCACATTGAGGTGCATTATCACTTTGTGAGAGAGAAGGTTCTAGCTGGTGAGATTGATCTTGTCTATGTCAGCACTGAGGAGCAGGTGGCTGATATTTTTACGAAGGCATTGGGTACCGAGAAGCTTCGCAGATTTAGGAGCTTGCTTGGTGTACGTGAGATGGATTTGAGCTTGAGGGGGAGTGTTGAGATATCAAGCTCTATCCCCGACATATCTCCTGGATGACTATCATTTATGTCACCGCCTATGTTAGTTGTACTTGTGGTGTAGTTAGACTACCACGTATGTTTTGGTTTGGGTTCACATATGAACCACGTATTCTAGGTTTTGACATATAGGGTATTTCCCTCTTCTATTGTATTGTTGTTGTGTGCAAAAGTGAAGAAAGGCTTCACCCTCCAACCTTGTGTCCTCTCTCTTTTGTGTGTTGTGAAGAAAGCTGAACTTGAGTCTCCTATCTCTCTCCCTCTTTCTTTACACAAATGTCTTGAAGAAGTACTAATCAAATGCAGGGAGTATGGCATCTCCTTGAATCCAACAAAATGCCAGTTCATGGTCACCCACGGAGTTGTTTTGGGACACATCGTCTCTCAACATGGGATTGCAACTGACATGGACAAAATCAAAATCATCATGGAATTGCCTCCTCCTACAAATTCCAAAGGTGTACAGGTCTTTATGGGACATGCCGGCTATTATAGAAGATTTATATTGCAGTATGCCATGATAGCTAGACCACTTTACAAATTATTAGTGGAGTTCTTATGGACCGAAGAGTGTGACCAAGCCTTTGAGCTTTTAAAGTGGTGCCTAATCACAGCACCCATCCTTATATCTCCCAATTGGGATATTGATGTTCATGTACATACTGATGGATCCAAGTATGAAATTGGGAGTGTGCTTTGTCAACCTAGTGAACATAAGAAATACTACCCCTTCTACTTCACTAGTCGACAACTCAATGATGCAGAGATCAACTATACAACCATAGAAAGAGAAGCCCTAGCAATGGTGTATAGTGTAAAGAAATTTCGGCACTATCTACTGGCAAATGATTTTGTCTTCTACACCAACCATCAAGCATTGCTTTATCTTGTGAACCGTTTGTGTACAATAGGAAGAATATCCAGATGGCTACTCTTTCTTCAAGAATTCAACTTCGAAATAGTGGTCCGCAAAGGTGCCCAACAGTACATTGCCAATAAGCCACTAGAGTAGAAGACAACTTACTAGATGCCACACTCAGAAAATTGATTCTAAAGGCTGCACCCTATCAACTCATTGCAGGACAATTGTACGAGATGGGCAAGGACCAGATATTAAGAAGATGTGTAATGCCTCATGAGATCATGCCAATCCTGAGTGAAGTCCATGAAGGCATTGCAGGAGGACACTTCCAAGGGGGAGCCATAGCAAGAAAAGTTCTCCTCACAGGCTACTGGTAGCCAACACGATGGGCAGATGCCTATAAATATGTAAAAGACTATGATGTATTCCAATGGACTACTAAACCACAACACAAAGACTTCAATCCCCTAACAATAGTTGTTGCACAAAAACCATTTGAAAAATGGGGGATTGACTATGTGGGACCCATACATCCATCAGCAAAAGGAACACAAGCACGCTACATCATTGTGGCCACTGATTACTTTACAAAATGGGCTGAAGCTAAAGCAATCAGAAAGATAGATTCCAAAAGCACAGCAAGATTCTTATACGAAAATGTGATCACCCAATTCGGATGCCCCATTGAAATAGTGTCGGATAGAGGCACACATTTTGTCAATGAGTTAATCCAAGAACTGTTGTCTGGCTTCATGGTAATCCATAGGAAAAGCACACGCTACCAACCCCCAAGGGAATGGACATGTAGAATCCACCAACAAAATAATATGCATTATCCTCACCAAGGTAGTAGAACCGCAGTGTTTTGATTGGGCAGAGAAACTAAATGCAACCTTATGGGCATACAAAACCACATTCAAGGTCAGTACAGGGAACACACCTTTTCAATTGGTGTACGGCCTTGAAGCTGTGGTCCCACTCAAATTTGTAATACGAAGTCTACGCATAGTAGTACAAGAGTGCATGGGAGACCATGAATCCTTGAAAGAAAGGCTCTATCAGTTGGAGAAGCATACAGAGATAAGATTAGTTGCCTAACATGCCATGACAACAGAAAAACGCAGAAGAAAGGCATGGTTTGATAGAAATCTAAAAGCTAAAGACATCAAAGAAGGCGACTTAGTCCTGTTATACAATGCCAAAGTACACAAGGGGAAATTGAAGTATCTAGTTCAAGGACCCTACCGCATACGAAAGATGACTCCCTTCAGCGCTGTGCTACTAGAAACATTGGATGGAGTCCCAATTCAACACAATAATAAACGAGAGCCGACTGAAGCGCTACTACATCAACACGCAAGCCATCCCCGACAAAACCGAAGATTTGGGAAACCAAGTCTTCCTTAGTTAGGATTATATTATATCACGAGCACTTACTTGCATATGTATGTCTTTGCACATATAGGTAGCATCAATCGATTGATGACTAGCTGCCCTATGAAAATCCCAGCAAAAAAAAGCATATAGTTAGTCCCTACCTACCTACTAGGACGCGTGCACTCAAACGCTTATGCTTAGACACATAGATGATTGCATGAATAATTGTACCTCAAACTTTCATTCCACACTCTCAAAGCATGTATAAAAATAAGATCTCTCTCTTACACACACACACAGAAAGGTCATACCGGCATGCCAATCAATCTAATGATCAATGGTACACTACATGCACATGGATGTAGGTTCAAAAAAGATGCCGCCACTAAAGAGGATGCATAGAAAGAGCCCACCGCCTCAACCATGAGACCCCCTCCAGAGTTCGTAGCCATCTACATCCTCTCAACCACGGAGACCACAGGCATTCGTGGTCCAAAGCAATAGCTCCGAAGAAGATTCAGTGCATGACCAAGTAGAACAAATGCCACCCCAGTGACAACCAGCCTACACAACCATTGACAAGGCCCAGTCACTAGAACTTGTATGGCCACCCACATCGACTTATGCTCTTTCCCAAGAAGCAACATCTTAATTTTAGGCCTTTTTTTTTTAGTTTAATAAAGTTTGTTTTTGAATGAAATGAAAATGTTGAGTGCAATGGAATGTTGAATTCTTATTTATCTCATTGAAGTTATTTCAAATGTATCAATCCTTATTTTTAGTGTTTAATAAGGTGTATTTTCAAATGTTTTGATAGGAAATGGAGAATGATGACATATTGGTCCTATGCATTGTGGGTGTTATCATTGTTATAGCAATGTTTAAGTTGTTGGGGTGTGATGTGGATGATGAGACTGATGATGAAATGATGCATGTAAATTTCTTGATGGAATGCATGGATCGTGGTGTATTAGCCCCGACGTGATCAGATTGCACGTTGAAGACATGAGCATAGAGCTTGTTGGGCTTATCCTAGAATTCAGACATTCATGGAGCATGGACTTCTAGGTAGCTACTCAAGTAGAATGTTCAAAAATAGACTACGAGAGTCAGTAAGGATACTTTTGAGTAGCTTGTATAGCTAAACTAGGTCCACAAATGCGATTAAGAAACACAAATTTTTGCAAAGTAATATCTATCAAGAAGCATATTTGTGTAGCACTACATCGTCTTGCTAGTGGCTTCAATTTGGGAGTAATAGTAGCTGATTTGTATGGGTGTTAACATCCTTTGCACAGAGTACTACTTTGGACTTCTGTGATGCGCTAGTCACATTTGGATTGCATGATATGTATATAAAGTGGCCAACTGTAGAATGAAAGCACAAGCTCACTGACGCGTTCCAAAGCATTCAAGGAATACCATATGTAATTGGGGCAGTGGATGGCAACCATAAAGCGATCATTGCCCCAAGAACAAACTATGAAGATTATTTCAATAGGAAGGGGTTCCACTCAATCATTCTTCAACTCAATGTGAGAGCTAATTGTTCAATCTGGGACCATGATATTGGATGGGCAGGTTCAATGCACGATTGGAATGTATTTCAATCAATAGACTTAGGCTTAAAGGATAGTAAAGAAGGTTTACCGATGATTAGTATTATCGGAACCAAGCACTCGAGGAGGTAGGTTCAAGTTAACCCGGTGGAGTTACAGAAAGAGACAATATTGCTCAAAGCATATTCCGCAATCGAGAGAATGCAAATGTGAGAAGCATTTTTGGAGAGAATGTTTCAGTCGAAGAAGCTGATAGCTAGGACAATGGTGAGTAATTTGTTTCTTATTGTGGCTTCTTTCTCTCTTTTTTGGCATATGCACACTTACTTCATTGTTATGCTTGCAAACGGGAAGGCAAGAGGAGGGATGGTGCACCTTTCTTCTTATCCCTTCTTCCCTTGTCCCAGAGAGAGCTCGATAGAGTCACATGAAAGTGCAGTGAAGGGGTTCAACTCCCCTCATCTCTATAATTGTAATCATATTGTTATAAATCAACTATGTCTAGTGAAATTTATCTTAAGTCTTTCTTGGCAAAGAGATTTTGGTAAGTTTGTATCTTAACTTTTATAATTATTATTCAAAATTTTGAAATGTTAATCGAGCATGTCTGCTATAGTTGGTGCCTGGACATTGTGTAAGTGTCTTTGGACGGCGAACAACAAACGAACAACTCTGGCAAAAATGTGTCCACCGCCCAGTATGAATGGGTGGCAGACAGACACGCACCCACCATGTGCCCTCAAGCTGGTCTTAGGTTGGTGGGGAGTGGTGATGTGTAACCAGCCTCACTCGATGGGCAACCTCTTGTAGTCAGACAAACTATTTTTTAAATCGAGTTTGGGCCCGCTTTTGTGATTGGTCCAATGCAACACACGGACCTTCTCGCTGGACTTTGATGTTGTCCCTCTATTGTCCGAGTTGGCGATATGAACCCCCCCTTAGGTTTTCGAACAATGAGATTCTGATAAAGGTTCACTGACAGGCCTAAGGCTCATTCAATGTCCCCTTTTCACCAAAAATGACTATTTTCTAGTATGTGAAATTTGGATCTAAACGCGCAGAAGCCAACATTGTAAGAAACGCCATATTTCACAAACTACATGGTCAAAAAGATGATAATGGGATTTCATATTGACTCTGCATAATGGAGACACATCTTTCAAGTTTCAAGGTTTTGAACTATCGTGATGATGCAGTCACCACATAACCACCAGTGATCAGACACATGTCACTCAGGCATGCGGACCTGCCCATGTGGCAGTGGACGAACAAAGGGTGAACACAACTAACTGTTCCATTGGATGATCTTTAGTCGTTGGTGGCTAGTTGTAATAGATCTTGGTGGGCACGTCCCACAATAGCATTGTCTGGCTTTCATTTTCTCTCGCTCTATGTCACACATTCCATCTATTCTCCTACACTTGTCGACTATCTGTTGCTCTTTGCATGTCACTTTCTTCCCTAGTCATGACATAGTTTTTGGTGGATATGTCGGGTATCATATATGATGGAATATGATTCTACACACAACGCTTTGCAAGTAGCCTCCCCTAGTCATCAAATCACACTAGAAGTTCTTGCAAGCCTGGTGTTAGAACTAGTATAGTCAAACATGCACGTCACAAATCTTACCACCACACATTTTTCTTCTAAACATGCAAAATTTTTGGAAAATGATTCAAGAGTGCAAACCAAACCATTCAAGAGAGCTCCAAAAGAGGATGTATTTCTATGGCTTGATCGTTTTGCAAATCTGTTTGAAGATCATCTTGTTGGAACGATACTCAAAAGATGGAGGAGATAAAATTGTCTTTGCAAAGGTTAGCAACCACCCGATATCATCAACTCGACAAAAATATCAAAGCTTCATGCGTATATCTATGTGCAACAATTGCATCAACCTTTGAAAGTTGAGATACACAAGGAAGGAAGACCACGATGCTTTGCATGTAACAAATATGGCCCTATTAGGAAATATTGTAGAATAATTTAGTTGATGCAAAATTCCCAAGTTCAAAATACTTCTAATTCTTTAATTTTTGAAAAAGGCGACCTGGAGCCACAAAGGAGGACCACACTCCACCATCTCAAAATTTTCCTCCCAAAACTATTGCCTTCATAATCAAAGCACTTGTACAACTAGGACTAGTATTAGTCCTAGTAGATTCAAGAAGCTCTAGCATGTCCTCTTACCTCCCGTACATCCTAGACCAAAACATCCCACTTTATACTCTTCCAGAAAACAAGATCACATTTAGCAACAATCTCTCTTCTCTTCTTTCTTCCTCTATTGCCGAAATAGAATTGCAACTTGCAAACAAAAGTTTCTAGGTCCCTACTACTGTCCTATCTCAGTAATTTTTTCCTATTACATTAGGGTGTGATTGGCTAGCACAAAATCAGGCCGTAACTAATTCTAAGTCAAAATGTATGAAATTTCCTAATGTCCCTTTGATTTCTTGGCTTCATTCTAAAATTTCTGTGAACACTCTGTCGACCATGATCCATGAAGATTTCTACAACCAAGCAAGATTAAAGTTGCTACTGTCAGAATTCCGACTGTCTTCTCAGAGAATATGCCTTCAACCACCACTACCAACATTTCACATGAGATCTTGATAGGAGACTCTCAACCGATTTCAACAGCACAGAGACCACAATCAGTCCAAGAGATCAAAATTCTATGTCAACATGTAGAAGCTATGTTAAAGGACAACGCTATTTCTCATTCCAAAATCTCGTGGGTTTGTAAGCTTCATTTGGTAAATTTAAAGAAACAAGATCAAACAACCATTTTTGTGTTGATTTTTTACCTCTCAACAAAGATACAATTCAAGATGAATATCCACTACCAGGCCTTGATTATATTCTTGATTCTCTAGCACACTCAAAATTTTTCACAACACTAGATTTAAAAGCAAGGTACTAGAAAATTATAATAAGAGAAGAAGTAGAATTGGTTCCTCAACAACCACGTCCACTTGTGCAAATAGACGAGATCAAAATCATGTGCCGACAAGAAGATGATGAAATTCAAAGCATAATGAATGCTAAAGTTAGGTCCCCTTTTCTCAAAATGATTAGTGGTCTTCAATAGTTTCACAATACACCTTTCCAACCACAATTATTCGTGCCTCAAAGGGTACGCCATGAGTGCATGCACTTATTTCATGATAGTACTTTCAGTGGACACATGGGTTATCTCAAAGTACTCAACAAGCTGAAAGTTAAGTTCTGGCCAAAAATGCATAAAATCTTCACGTTTACCTGCAATCACGTTCAGTTTGTCAACAATTCAAGAGCCCGACAATGAAACCAAAAGGAAACCTTCAATCAATTTCAGCTCATCATCCATTCAAGTTAGTGGCTTATGATATCATGGGCCCTTTTCCAACTTCAAGCAATGGAAACAATTACGTAATTGTACTAACTGACTATCTCACAAGATGGATGATAGCTCAGCCTTTGAAATCTATCAGAGCTTCAGACGTTGCTAAATTTCTAATTCATAATTTGATCCTACCTCATGAGTGCCCTGAGCACCTTCTTTCTAACTAAGGCAACAATTTCAAGTCAGAGGTCATGAAGATTGTCGCACAGACTAAACATCAAACAGCAATCCACAAGCCCCCATCATCCCGATTGCAATGGGTTAATTTGACAGATTGAATAGGACTATAAAGCTCATGCTAGAAATGTATGTAGACCCAACACACACGAATTGGGATATCTCTTTACCTTGTGTAGTCATAGCATACAATACATCTCTTCAAGAGTCAACAAGACTCAGTCCTTTCAAAGATCTGTTCAAACGACCCCCTAAATTTTTGGCAAGAAATAAGCCTGATCACAGCACGGATAAGATTAAGCACAAGGAAGCTCACCACACTGGGACTCCTATCTGTGCAGTAGGATGCTCTTTATTTCTTGCTACAAAGTGTTGTCGCACACCTGAGAAAAGCTCAGATGAAACAACAAGCCCTCTACAACAGAAGATATCGTCAAGCCACGTTTGGTGAGGGTGATCTTGTCATGGTCCATTACCTGGTTAGAAAGGAAGGGCTTGCCGCCGCTAAAATCCTAGCTCAATCGATAGGACCTTATCAGGTTCTCAAACCGATTGGGAAAACCATGTACTCTTTGCAACGCTACTCCACGGATCAACGGAAGACCTTCACAACTGCCCACATAGCACGGATGAAACATTTTCATGCACTCAAAGTCCTCCTTTCACACGTGTAGTCACCATGTAAGAGCCAACGATGATCAAACACGTACCACTCAGGCATGCGGACCCGCCCACATGGCAGTGGACGAAGAAAGGGTGAACCCAATTAACTATTCCGTTGGATGATCTTTAGCCGTTGATGGATGGTTGTAATCATGCTATCTATATCTTGATGGGAAAATTCCAGAATAGCATTGGCTGGCTTACATTCTCTCGCTCTGTGTCATGTGTTCCATCTACTCCTACACTTGTTCTTACACTATATTGTCCTTGATTTGCAAAGTACAAATTTAGTTTGTTGAAGAGAGGGGAAGACCATATTCCAGGAGTGCCCATATTCAAAATTTTTCCAAATTGATTTGAACAATCCTAGTAATATTGGCAGTCGAGCTCAATGGAAAATGATTGCAGGGTTCATATGCTATAATTCTAAGCTTATCCAACCACACAGATCAAGTGGCCAAGTGATGAGCTGGCTTGACTGCCAGTAAAACGAAAGCCTGGAAAATGTGACAAGATAGGAAATTTTTAGCCCTTTGGGTTAGATTGAATCGGGTTGCCAACATAGCTTGGTTGAGAAAATAATGCACTAGAGGATCCCATCAAACTCGCCGGCACTCAAAGGTTGAATCTCAATTATTGGATCAAGGGACTCTAATTCCAAGAAATGGTGGTCCATTCAATCATGCTCACATGTACCAACTACCCATCACATCATAATAAAACCTATAGTAATCGCTAACATGTCAAAAACTTCCAAAGTGGCCTATCACATCACTCTAAGACATGTCTATGTGTCCTCTTCCAAGTGAATTTGCAAATCACTCAGACGTTTGGATAGCTTTGGACCGATTTCAACTAGGTCCATGCTATTGATGAATTGCCACATATTTAACCATATGATCTACCCCTTCCATCCCTACCAAGTGCATTTGCCAATAGCTTTTCTTCATACATGGGGATAAGCTTATTAAGTATTATTGATTGCTTTACTTAACCAAAAAAACTTAAAGGAGAATCTCTTGCCACTTGAGAGAACCATGTGTGTATCCAAGCACCACAACTTCTTCAATCCAATACTCACCAAAACTGCCCAAAGTTGTGAGCTATGAAGCTTAAGAGACCATTTACTACACGAAAGATTGCATTTATCCTTGAATGGTTGATCTAGACCCAAACCCCTTGCGTCCTTAGTTGTGATTGTATAGGAGCATGAGAAGGCATGCCGCTAACTAAGCCAAAGCATTTCTTTGGAGAGGCGGTCCATCACTAAAAAATTGCCTTGAGAGAAGGGAATAATAGTAGAGCCAAAAACAAGCATTGAAGGTAAGATGTGTTTACCTAAAATAACTCTCAAGGAGAGTGAGCTTTTTGTCACACCATCTGTGGAAATTATAGCGATCCTTGCCAATGACCAATCCATGAGTTGCTTCATGGGTACACCTAGACCAAGAAGGAATCCTAGATATCAAAGAATTGCACTAGCCTTGATCACCTTATACCCATACTAGCAATCCACTCAAGGGTTTATCCCCAATCAAGAAACAAGACAATAGTGTTGGAACTGTTGATTCTAAGGTCAGAGATAGCTACAAAATTGGCATAATTTGACCTCAGATTCTCCAAATTCTCTTAGCTAGGTTGCAAGATTTTAAGAGGTGACATTTGCAAAGAATTGAGAAGAGTAATAAGAGCCATCAGGATTTGGTATCCCAATAATAATCATTCTATTAATGTGATGATCAATCTCACATAAAAGGGCTCTATAACATCAGCAAAAAGAAGTGGCGGCACTGGGCAACCTTGTCAAAAGGATCATTTGAGGGAAGCTCCTAGAGTAATATCTTGACCAAAATCGTGGTAGTGCCATTTTTAAAAAGTCTTTACTTATATGGTAGAACCCAAGCTTGATACCAAGCTTGGCCACTAGCTTTAGCATGAATGTCTAGCTAATGCAGACGTATGCGTTTTCCAAATCTAGTTTTAATAATAGAAACTTTTGATTTGCAGATGACACTATGTAATGAATAGCTAGAACTAGGTTTAAGATACCATCATGAATATTTTGACCAAAGCAAAATCCTAGCCGTCGCAAATGCAACATTCTAGCTAGAATGAACTTACGCGGCACCCAAAATTTGCTACATATAATGAATGTTGCATAGCACCTCCACTAAGAATTGGTCTAGTAGTTGATGGCCTGGATTGTATCTATGGAGGCCCGGGTTCAATTCCCACAAAGGCCTACAATGATGGTAATTAGTAGACCTACAATTTGCCATGTGGCAATCCCCTATCAAGCACACAAAGGGAGCTTTTACCTCTCTCCTAGGTTACCTCTATGGGACTTGGATCATTGATGAATTTTGAGCATGGAAGGAATATTCTCCCAAGTCGGCATCAATAGAAGGAGTAGGTGTTTTTCATGACTATTTCACCCCCTGTCAGTATTTTGCTCATAACTTTCTACTTGATGCTCCAATTTTGAGGAAACTTATATCAATGCGAAGCTCTCTTCAAGGACATACCCTATGTTTTCCGTTTCTGTATCAAATGTGAAATCCAAAAGTTATGAGTCTTTGTATCTGATTGGTTATTTTTCAAATAGTTTTTGCCCCTTCTAGTAAAATGTCCATAACTTTTCGACCGCTTCTCTATTTCTTACGAAACTTATATCAAAGTGAAGCTCATTTCAAGGCTCATCTCTACTGTGTTTTAATATTTGATATTATTTCTCTTCTAGAAGCTATATGCCTCTCTGCTTGAGGATAGTTTGTAGAGTGTTTTGAGTTACTTGTAGAGGTATCTATGAAGGAGGTGCAATGTTTCCCTAGAACCTACCCATCTGACCCAATCAGCCCCTTCAAACTCCTTCATATATATTATTTCATGTCATATTGAGCTGTAAGATCTTGTTTCAAAAACGTATCACTCTTCTCTTTGGTGCAAACTGGCTTGGGGAGATTATGGCCTCTGATAATTCTTTCCTTCTCCTTATACTAGAGTATAACATCACTCGGATGTTACCATCTTCATCCTCATCTAAGGGAGGAAAGTGTGGTTTGGTCTCTTGGCATGAGAGCTTCTATTTAATTTCCCTCTTCCATTGATGAAGATCATTGTCACTAAGTTTGAAAGCAGCAAGAAGCAAAGAGGTGCATGAAGTTTTATTACCCCCAACTTCATGTCACATCTTTTGGTGGAGACACCGGCTTGGGGAGATTATGGCCTCTGATAATTCTTTCCTTCTCCTTATACTAGAGTATAGCATCACTCGGATGTTACCATGTTCATCCTCATCTAAGGGAGGAAAGTGTGGTTTGGTCTCTTGGCATGAAAACTTCTATTTAATTTCCCTTTTCCATTAATGAAGATCATTGTCACTAAGTTTGAAAGCACCAGGAAGCAAAGAGGTGCATGAAGTTTTATTACCCCCAACTTCATGTCATATCTTTTAGTGGAGACATCGGGTACATTTGGTATTGGATTCATCCCCCCTTACTAAACAGTCCTTGGTGTAGTGGATTGCATGCTATGCCTAGTATAGGCATGTGTTTTTCTATGTGATAAAGAGGATTCCTGGAAGAACTCGATTAGAAGATATTGCAACCTGTTAAAGAGAACTAGAATATTGTGAAGCACAATGGTAGATTAGGGTTTGATTCATGCATTAGTAGACTGGTGTGAAGAAGAGTTGAGTCTTTGTGTTGTTTTTTACCAGAACAATGGAGTGGTGATTCTCAATGCTTTCAACTTCTTTTGCTATGTAAATGATGAAGAGTACAATATCTTGATGCTATTATGTGAACTTCCAATTGTGAGAAGGGTGATTCTTCAATGTATGTATACACAATGTTTTCATGGTGCTGGTTGGTTCCTTATTTTGGTTGAGGATCATGGTGTGGAGGCTTTTGAACAAGTGGTTATGCATATTAAGTTGGTCTTGGTATACTAAGGCTCTATGAGAGCCTTTGCTTGGGATATTGTTTGTATTTTGGTGCTTTTTTTTTGTATTTCATCATGGTGAAGATTATAGTGTTTTGAAAGACCCAAGGGCAAGACTCGGAGTCTTATCTTTGGGATTTTGTTTGAGGATGCCGGCTTTTTGGATGGTCCATGAAGGATCAAGCGGATATTTTGCCCGATTTTCTTGAAGGTATAGCCTTGAGGTCTTGCCAGAGAACTCTAGCAAGGAGGAATGGGACCAGTTGTGGCTACAATGAAGCAGAGATTTGGAGCAATGAGTCACCAAATGCTTTGATGTTGTAGTTGGACTGGTTCTATCAAGGAGAGGGTGAGATGATCTCTACGTTGGCAATCCAATATGAAGATTTATGGACAAAGTATGAAAGAGCAACTTTGTGAACTATGGTTTCTGCATCATCAGCCCCTCAAAGTATTTTAGGGATGGAGCACTTAAAGATGATCAAATTTGTGATGTCTTTGAAGCCTCATCTTCGCTCAAAAGTAATGAGTAAATATCCAACAACATACATGGAGGCACTCTGCATTGAAATCAAGAAAGAAGCTTCTCTCCATATCTAATCCTCTTTTGTGTCTTCACTAGCTTCAACTTCTAAGGTGGAGTTAATGGTAACTCCTCAGGTACCAAAGTCCTCTGAGTTAGATCATAATATCCCCCAATTGATGGTAGAGTTTGCGGACTTTAAATTGCATTTGGTTAATGCACGACAACCTAGAGCACCCAAGAGTGAGAGTGGGGTCACTTGCTATGAATGTAATGAAAAAGGTCACTATCTCTCTCAGTTCCCTAGATTGAGAAAGAAAAAGAAAAAGAAATATCCTTGATAGAAGCTTCTTCAAGGGAGGAGGAAAGAGAGGTAATGATGGCTAAACGAGGGTGTGGTAAAGCAAAAGAAGAAGAAGAAAGTAAGGAAGAAGTAGATGAGGAACATTAGGAAGAGCAACGTCGTAATAAGAAAAAGCAGGCATCTAGAAGGAGAATTAGCTAGTCAAGCATTCCTTTAGGACAAGGCATTGGAAGCTATGACTTGTTGTCTAACCTTAAAGAAAAGGAAGCTCATAGCACCTTTGGTCAGCTACTTGCTTTGTCTCCAAAACTATGGAAAGAATGGGGAAAGCTAGCAAGAACAAGGGTGTCAAAGAAGAAAAAGAAGAAAAGTGACATTAATGTTATGCAAAAGGTAGATATAGATGTTGGTGATGATGTACCTGTGGTTGATGTAATCATTGTTGATAGTCAAGTGATTTCTAATGTTTGCATTGATGGAGGTGCATTGATTAATGTCATAAGTGAGAAGACCATGATAGATGCTAATTTAAAATACTCTAGTACTACCTCTCCATATTGCATCAAATTGGCTGACAACACTAGGGTAAAGACCTTGGGAGTTGTGAAGAATCTAGAAGTGGATGTTTGTGGAATTTTTATGCGGAATACTTTTCAAGTGATCCCTACCATGCCAGATGCACATTCCTATCCATTGATTTGGGAAAGGCCTTGGCTATGCAAGGTGAAAGATGTTCAAAAGTGGGATACTGCAAAATTGATTTTGCAAGGAAATGTTAAGAACATGCACTACAACATCAGAAGCAACAAAAGGAAGTTGTCAAGGAGGAGTCTTCAATGTCAGAGAGTTCGAGCTCTGACTTAACCGATGAAGAAGAAGAGATAGGGTGTAGCTCCGAGGACTTAACTCAGAGGGTGAGGTGGAAGGAGTGGCCTTTGGTCTTTGTCTTGGTGCTCATCGAGATGAGTTAGGAGGGAACAAGGTGGTGGTACAAGAAGATCCTATAGAGACACTCCATGTGGAGGATGTGGAGCACACTAAACGGTGCCAATGCAATGAAAAGCTTCTTGGTGATTATCTATCAGGTAGTGAGAAGCTCCAGTACTTGGATATGTTAGATGATTTCCCACATCTCTTTGCAACAACCTATTCATAGGTTTGTCCAATCTCTCTTATGGAGCACAAGCTTGAGTTGAAGCAAGAAAGCAAGATAGTTGTGCAACATTTAAGGCGATTGGGGGTGATCCAAGATGAGGCACTAAAGAAAGAGGTAAAACAACTACTTGAGACTGGATTCATCTTTCATGTTGATGATTCAAAATGGATATCTCATGTGGTTGTCACACCAAAGAAAGGAAATAAGTGGTGGATTTGTTTGTACTTTTGTCCTTTGAATGCATGCACTAAGAGGGATCATTTTCCTTTACCATTCCAAGATGAAATACTAGACCAAGTAGCACAGCATGAGATGTATTCTGTTTGTGATGGGTATTCTAGGTACTTTCAAATTTGCATTCAGGAGGAAGATCAAAAGAAGACATCATTTGTCACCCTTGGGGAGTGTTTTCTTATAGAGCGATGCCTTTTGGGTTGACCAATGCACCAGCTACATTTCAAAATTTCATGATTCAAGTAC